>NC_054476.1:116709220-117009220 GCF_017639515.1 Carcharodon carcharias | reverse complement strand
AATTGTAAAAATCAATTTTCAGTGCCAGTTTGGTCGTAGTTAAGATAAATCTCCCTGTTCAAAGTTACTGCAATGAACAAGCCCCAACTTTCCTTGGTGAGTTTAGTTGCTATCTATGAGATAAGTACAGCAACATCACCCTGTTCAATTCATTTGAATGGTGAGTGACACAGCAAAAGTCAATTTTTATGCAGCATTTGAAAGGGCAGCACATCCCAGGTCAACTTCCCGATTTCCACATTTAATTCCCACGTGCAGTCACTGGAAGTTGCTGTCTGTCATAATGGTGAGTTTCACTGTTATTTCTACCATAAAATCTGTCTCAGTGTAGTTGTTGACTATCATAACAATCATTTTTTATCAATTAATCTAAAACAGACCCAGAAATGAGGCCAGGAAAACCCCAGAGGTGGGGAGCTTTGAGAACAATGTGTCCAAAGTCACCATTTGCCTCCAAAACATAATATGCTTAGACATCATGTTCAATTGCTCATATATACTGTATCCCAAAATATTATTTTCTTCAAGAAATTATATAATTTCCATTTGAATGAATCAATACTCTCTGATTCTGATCATGACAGAACACAATGATCAATGTATTAGCCATTTTTTTGCTTCAACTGAACCCATGGTATTCGGGGAAGAGTTATCGCAGATCTGGAACCTAGAAATCTAGGTTTTCATGTCTTAATCTAGGACCAGTGATGCCCACAGCTTGAACCAGAGGCCATTGGTGCCCATGTTATGCACCTTGAACTAGTTATGCCCTTGTCTCAAACCTAGAAACAGTGATGCCAGTATTTTGAACCTCGTGAATAAAGCATAAATGGTATTGCATTTTGACACAATAGGTTGGCTAATGAATGCTGCCATCACTTTAACATCTCCTGGTAATGCAATGGAAACGACCGACTGAGATTTAAGTTCCTCCACATTAATGATTATAGGCCATTCCAGATTGGTTTGCAAATACTATCATATGAGTTGCAGTTTAGTTACAGCCAAGTAATTTTTATGGGCCCTGCTCTGTCCCCCCAGCACATTTGTATTGTATCATTATCCTCCCCTTGTTCTGAGATTGCTGCTATCCATGGCTCAAACAGAAATAGTTCTAACAATCAGTAAACACTCTGCCTTTGTATGGTAATGAATACTTGGAAAATATTTATCTTGTTAAGTATTACATTTCAGCTAAAAATATAAAGAGAACAAATTTATTGTTAAAAAAATCATTTGGACTCTGTTTATCAGGGTTATCAATTATTAGCACAGTGAAAGTTATCCACTACTGAAGGCAGGTAGCAGCTTAATTGATACTTTCGTAATCATGGGTTACAATGTTCTTGGACTTTCTATCCACGGTACTATGCACCTTCAAGGCCTTGTGGCTTACTATAATTACTACTATGTACCACCGTAATTACCAAGGATATGGGCATAAAGCATTGTAAACATAAATAGCACTTCCCTTACTTGTAAAACGGTTGTTCTGTTTTTGTTACTAAACCCACCTTAACTTGCATTTGTTAACAGTTTGAAATTACAATTTGGTTGCCTCTAAAGGTTATTTTGGATTTGAGTGGAACTTACTGAATCACCTAATATTTTTATTGTTACTTCCAAAGGCAGAAGGTCCTAATCCAGGGGAACTATAGGCCAGTTAGCTTAGCATCAATGATGAAGATACCAGAATTAGAGCTAACAGATCAGCTAACAAAACGTCAAGAGATGGCGGAATATGATTTAAAAAATCAACATAGATTTCTACAAGGAACATCATGTTTAGCCAATCTTACTGAATTCCTGGAACAATTAGCAGAATGCAGTTTACATGGACTTTCATAAGGTGTTCACTATGTCATGAAGGGATATTAATGTCTATAATGTTATTAGAAATTATTTTTAAAAATATAATTCTAGTGGGATCTGTGTCTATGTTTGTGACTATATGTGTCTTAATTGGATTAAAGCCAGCTAGTCTGAGTGCTTTGCTATTTAACATACGGACTCGAAATATTAACTCTGTTTCTCTCTCCACAGATGCTGCTAGACCTGAGTTTTTCCAACATTTTCTGTTTTTGTTTCAGATTTCCGGCATCTGCAGTGTTTTGCTTTTATCTTAGTGTTTTAATGTATTGTACTTTTGAGATGTTAGTTAGGTAAATGTAAGGATGGTAGAAGGTAAAGTGTAAATTTACGTGTTAAAAGAAACCATTCAAGAGTGGTGAAATCTTACACCTAGCTAGAAAACGCCAAACAATATGTTTTTTTCAGCTTACTAATAAAATTGGTGGGATGAAAGAATGTTATTGTTAGAAGAGGTAAAGTTAAAAGTCTAGTGATACAATGGAAAATTTACATTCAAAGAGAAAGACATGTATAAGGGAGAAAGGAGATTGTGGGTAAGGTAGAGGCATTTTAAGATTCAACAAGTGTGAGAAGCCTCCAGCCTGTAAGCCTCAAGCTGCTGTCTGCAAGGACCCAAAGCTGAAAGAACTCATTTTGAATGCGACTGTCCAGGGTGTGTTTTGCCAGGTATCTGTTTAAAGCTATGTGTTTTATTGTTTCTTTAACGGGGGTGTAACTGAGAGTCAGATTAATTAGGGGATTTTTGTAGTTATTGTAGTAGTAATTTTGTAAATGTATGTATGTGTTTATAATATTTCTTGTATTAGTAAATGTTTAATTTAATTTTATATAAAGTCTCTTGAGACTCAGTTGTCCTATTACTACTGAATTCAAAGCCTGCATCTCGACACCTACAAATTACAAAAATAGGTTATGACAGTTGTTTCAAATTTCCCTCTGAGATTTGAAAAACTCAGCCTTTACCATCACCTGCGTCATAATAATTGGGGGGTCATCTGGGATATGTTTGTAATTCCTTGATTTTTTTGGATCTGTGAGTCTTAAGGCTATGAGTACAAGAAGCACTTTGAATTCAGGAGTGGGTGTGAGGTATTTTTGAATTGGTGAGACTGAAAGATGGCTTTAGTAATTGCTAAGACTTGTCTGGGAGTAGGAGAGATAACTCTGATTGGGTTACAAAAAGTATGTAAGAGTAAGTTAACAGAGTTGGCGGATAAATTACAATTGGGATTAACTGTGGGTGCTAGGAAATCAGACATAATTGAAGTGATAGCACAGCATTTGAAATTGGACAGAATACCTGAGAGACAGAGTTCTCCAAGCAGTGGTTCATTGGAATGGGCTGAAATTCAGTTGCAAATGAAAACAGTTGAATTGGAAGGAAAGGAAAGGGAAAGGGCATTCCAAAGGCAACAAGTTGAAAGGCAGAATTGGGAAAGAAAATAGGAAAGGGAGTTAGAAATTGTGAATATAGAGGAGGAGGAAAGAAGAGAGAGAGAGAGAGAGAATTCCAACTGAAAATGTTGGAAATTACAAAAAAGAGATGCTAGGAGATGAAGAAGGAATTATCTCCAGAGTAGAACCCAAAGTGGAGATGTTTAAATTTGATCTTCTAAAGTCTAAGGAAAGAAATGTTGAAGCATTCGTTATTTCATTTGAGAAGATAGCTAAACAGATGAAATGGCCACAGAAGGACTGGATATTATTGTTACAATCCTGGTTGGTGGGTACAGAGTATGAGGTATATGCTTCGCTGTCTGAAGAAGTATCGGTGAATTATGATATGGTAAAAGAGGCTGAGTGCATATGAGTTGGCTCCTGAACCATACAGGCAGAAATTTAGGAATATGAGAAAATAGCCTGGACAAATTTATATTGAGTGTGAGAGAGTAAAACAATGTAATTTTGACTTTTGCATAAGGGTGTTAAAAATAGAGACAACTTTCGCAGCTCTTAGAGAAGTAATTCTTTCGGAAGAATTTAAAGATTCAATTCCTTCGGTAGTGAGAACTCATGTGAAGAAACAGAGGGCTGATTCTGTAAGGCAAGCAACAGAGAAAGCTGATGATTATGAGTTAGTGCATAGAGCTAAACCATTTCTTGTCACCCTTTTAAATCCGAAAAGGATAGGAAGTGGGAAGGTGAAAGGAAGGTGGGTAGTCAGGGAAGAGGAGTAGCTGAAAATTCCCAGGAAGTTTTTTTCTCAGAATAAAAAGGAAGGTGCTGAGGGTAGGAGTGACATTCTAAAGTTGATGTGTTTTCATTATAATAAATTGGGGCACACAAAGTCAGTGTGCTGGAACTTGCAAGGAAAATCTGTTGGAATTATTGGGGTGCAGAAAAGTTCTGGAAGTAAAAGTACTGTGGGTTCTGAGGATCAGTCATGGGGAAAACCAATGGTTTGTGTACAAGGAAAGCAGAGAGAATCGGTGATAGGTAAAGAAGCGGGAATGTGTTCACAGTTTACCCAAGAGAATTGAGGAACAGGTTGCAGAAGTGTTTAAATATTTTGTGTATGAAGGGAAAGTCTTTCCATGTGTATAGGGTGGGGTAGGTAAAAATGTTAAAAGGATGGTGGAAAAAATGCCCATTGCAGGGGCTCAATTTATTCTGGGTAATGATATAGCTGGATCACAAATGTGGGTGATGTCTATGGTAGTTGAGCAGCCTGTAGAAGTGTTTTCAATAGAGGTGTTACAGAGAGAGCATCCTGGATTGTTTCCAGATTGTGATAATGAGATCATAGGCCCACAGGTTGAAACAAGAAAAACAAGGAGGACAGGCAGTTCAAAGGCAGGAAGAAGGTATTGGAATCCAATTAGCAGGCACTGTGTTTGATAATGTTGGTCCTCTCCTGTGTCTTTCTGAACATTCAGGTGAAGTGTTCAACTCAAGACAGTTAATTGAGTTGCAGCAAAAGGATTTGCAATTAAAACAGTTATATCAGACAGCTTACTCAGAAACAGAGGCAAAATGTATTCCAGAATGTTATTATGTTAAAGGCGATATTTTAATGACAACATTGGGGCTGGATCGTGTTTCAGCAAATGAAAGCTGGAGGGCCGTACATCAGATTGTTATCCCATTGGAGTATAGAAATGTGATTCTGTTGATTCCTCATGAAATTCCAATGGGGATTGGGTTGGGGGTGAGGGGGGGGGTGGGGTTGCATTTAGGAATTAGAAAGACACAGGCAAAAGTACAGAAACATTTTTATTGGCCAGGATTGCATAGGGGTGTAATCAAATTCTGTAGCACATTACACATGTCACATGATAGGGAAACCACAAGCCATGATTAACCCGACACCTTTAATTCCAATACTAGCATTTGAAGAACCTTTTACTAGGGTCATGATTGATTGTGTAGGGTCCCTCCCTAAGACTAAAAGTGGAAATCAGTATTTACTGACAATAATGGAAATCAGCACTTACTGACAATAATGGATATGTCTAACAGGTTTCCTGATGTGATACCATTAAGAAATGTTAAAAAATGAGATGACTGTGGAAAAGTTAACTTTTTTTTTACAAGATATTGTTTACCTAAGAAAATACAATCAGATCAGGGTTCAAATTTTATGTCACAGCTGTTTAAGGAAGTAATGAACAGTTTGGGGATAAAAAAGTTTAAGTCAACAGCTTATGAACCGGAGTCACAAGGAGCTTTGGAAAGATGGCATCAAATGTTAGAAACAATGATGAGTGCGTACTGTCGGGATTATCCACAGGATTGGGATAGGAGAACTTGTTATTTGCTTTTAGAGATGCTCCTAATACATTGACTGGTTTTAGTCCTTTTGAACTAGTTTATGGTCATTAGGTAAGGGGACCACTGAAATTGATTTATGAAAAATTGGTGGGTCAAAATCCAGAAACTATTCCCCTGGATTATGTATCAAACTTCAGAGAGAGAGATTAGACAGAACATATGAGTTGGCTAGGGAACATTTAAAGATATCATGGCAAGCGGTGAAAGTGAAGGCAGATCAGAAAGCTAAAACTCGCTGTTTTATTGTTGGAGAGAAAGTGCTAATTCTGTTACCAGTACTGAGTGATGCATTAAAGGTAAGGTTTAGTGGGCCTTACAGGATTGAAAAGAAATTGAGTAAAGTAAATTATTTAATAAATACTCCAGACAGAAGAAAGAAGCAAAGGGTATGTCTTGTCAATATGCTTAAAAGTACTTTTGACAGGGAAGAGGAACAAAAAGAGATATTAGTGGTCGTAGATAATGAGAATGAGGTAGAAATGCAGGACTTTGAAATTGATTTTCCTCTAATCAAATTAGATGATGAAGGGATACTTGAAAATTTAAATGTAATATTGATTTACCTTCCAGAAAAGTATCCAAGTGATTTAGAAAAGCTATTGCAGTCACACAAAGCTATTTGTGAAAATAAGTTGGGGAGGACAGATTTAGCTATACATGATGTCTCTGTAGAAGTTTCATCTTTGATAAGGCAACATCCTTATAGATTAAATCTGACAAAGTTATCACAAGTACAGAAAGAAATTGATTTCATGATTCAAAATGATATCATTCAGTCTAGCTGTATAAACAGAGTTCGCCTGTTGTACTGGTACAGAAACCAGATGGAACACAAAGACTGTGTGTGGACCATTGAAAGGTGAATGCGGTGACAAAAACAGATTCATATCCTATTCCACTGTTGGAGGATTGTATTGAGAAAGTGGGATAATTAAAATTTATCAAAAAGATTGACTTGCTAAAATGATATTGGTATGTATCGTTATTGGAGAGGACAAAGGAGATATCAGCTTTTGTGATGCCAAATGGACTATATTAATTTAAAGTCATGCCATTTGGTATGAAGAATGCACCTGTGACATATCAAAGACTGACAAAGTAATTGCAGGTTTAAGCAATTTGTGCTGTTTATATTGATGATCTGATAGTTTTCAGTCAGACGTGGGAAGAGCATCTACAACATTTTGAAGAATTATTTAATCGATTACAAGAAGCTAATTTGGTGATGAATTTGGCTAAAAGTGAATTTGCAAAAGCGCAAGTTCCATATTGAGGCCATAGCATTGGACATGGTAAGGTGGCTCCAAGAGATGTGAAAGTCAAAGCTGTTGTGGATTTCCCAGTGCCCACAAGAAAACAAGAAGTTTTGAGATATCTGGGCATGAGTGCACTCTACTAGAAACTTGGATCAAATTTTAACAGTGTGATTGCTTCACCGACTGAACTATTAAAAAAGAACAAGAAGTTTCAATGTACACAAGTGTCAGAAGAGATTTGGTAGTTTGAAGACTGTATTAACCAGTTTTAGTAGTAGCCAATTGCGTCACACAATTTAAGTTGGCCATTGACGCAAGCAATATAGGCATTGGGGCCATACTGTTACAAGATGACGACACTGGAATTGAAAAACCAATATGGTGTTTTTCACAGAAGTTGAATGCGCATCAGAGAAGATATTCAATGATTGAAAAGGAGACATTGGGTTTGGTGTTAGCATTGCATTTTGAAATCTATGTGGCAAACAATTTGTCAGAAACAATTGTTTATACAGATCACAATCCATAAAGTTTCTGTACAATATGAGACAAAAGTGCAAGGCTATTCAGGTGAAGTTTATTACTTCAACCATTTGATCTACAGGTTATGCATGTTGCTGGTAGAGAAAATCTGTTTGCAGAATCGTTAACAAGAGTTTGAAGCTTAAAGGGAAAATTGGGCATTTTAAAATTTGAACACTGAATTGGAATGATTTCTGCTGATACCATTTGTATATATATATATATATATATATACGTGTGTTAATGCATCTGGTAATGTTACAGTCTAATAAGTATAAGATAGTGTAACATAGGTTATTAAAAATGAAGCCATTTTTTAAAATTATGATGGTTCATTTTTCGATAAGGAGGGGGATGTCATGAAGAGATATTGCCTATAATGTTATTTGAAATTATTTTTTTAAAATAGAGATCTAGTGGGGTCTGTGTCTGTGTGTGTCTTAATTGGATTAAAGCCAGCTAGTCTGGGTGCTTTGATGTATAATAGTTTTGAGATGCTAATTAGGTAAACATAAGGAGGGTAGAAGGTAAAGTATAGATTTGTATTTGTTAAAAGAATCCATTCAAGATTGTGAGTGAAATCTTACACCTAGCTAGAAGATGCCAAACAACGTGTTTACTTTTTTCAGCTTACTAATAAAATTGGTGGGATGAAAATATGTTATTGTTAGAAGAGGTGAAGTCAAAAGCCTAGTGATACAATGGAACATTTACATTCAAAGAGAAAGATATGTATAAGGGAGAAAGGAGATTGTGGGTAAGGTAGAGGCATTTTAAGATCCAAAAAGTGTGAGAAACCCCCAGCCTGTAAGCCTCAAGCTGCTGTCTGCAAGGATCTAGAGCTGAAAGAAACTCATTTTGAATGCACTGTCCAGGGTGTGCTTTGCCAGGTGTCTGTTTAAATCTATGAGGTTACCTTAACAGGGGCATAACTAGAGTCAGATTAATTATGGGATTTTTGTAGTTATTATAGTCATAATTTTGTAGACATATGTATATGTTTACAATTTTCCTTCAATTAATGAATGTTTAATTTAATGTTATAAAAATCTGCTGAGAATTGGTGTTCTTATTACTAATGAATTCAAAGCCTGCGTCTCGAAACATACAAATTGCAAAAATGGGTTATGTCAGTTGTTTCAAGTTTCCCTCTGGGACTTGAACAACTCAGGCTTTATCATTGGCTGCGTCATAATAACTAAAAGGCTCACGAAACAATGGTCAGGACATATTGAGTCAGGGGCCTGGTAGCAGAATGGATTGAATGATGGCTCAAGAATCAGAAATTTATGTAGAACTTTGGTTTGGCTGAATTTTGACCACTTTTGAAAGCACTAGAGAAAGTGCAGAAAAGATTTACAGGGTTACCAGAATGAAGAGGATACAACTATCAGAAAAGGTGTGCGGACTGGACACTTCTTTGGAAAGAAATGTGATCGAAGTCTTTAAAAATTATCAAATAATTTGTCAGGTAGGATTTGAAGGAACTGTTTCGAGTAGTGGATGGGTCCAGAAAAGGGGGCCATAAGTAAAATCCTGCTCTTACTTTTACAACACTCGCCCAGGTTGCTTGACAAATTACTTCATTCCTGACCACTTGGTGTAACATTTACTGTTCAGACTCAAAGTCACTGTGAAAGCAGACAGCGAGTTTGTAACCTAGCAATGCCACATGTTCTCCTAGCATTGTTATAGAGAGGTGCTCAGTCTTCTGTTTAATTGAGAATGTGATTGAGTTGACAGATAAAATTAGAAAACAGAAAAATTAAGATTTATATATTGAGAGTTGATGTGTGGTTCCTCATCTCTTCTCATGTCACACAAAGCCATTGTCAGAATGTCAGCCATTTTAAGTGTCTAACAATTTCAGAATAATGGATTGTAATCTAATCAAGGAGTTCAGCTTTTTACAAACTTATGAAAGTGAAGCTCAATTGGTTTAGATATCATCCAAATCCCAGAGAAATTCTCTTTCTATCTGTTCTGACAATGTTAAAGTTTGTTTACATATACTATTTCATGTTTACTCCCACTTCCAGCTGTTGACAAGTTAAGAACTGGTGGAAACTGGTTAATGCTCCATTTCACTGTTGCTGTTACTCACATATTGATGGATGAACAATACATCTTAACTGGTAACAGATGGTCATGGTTCTGTTTTTAATGTTACCTTGTTTGAGATTGGAATTGCTCATATGTCACCACCATACTGTTACCGGAACAGAACTAAGCACTGCAAATCTGAAGATGTAGGGAGTTAGGACTCAGCACAGAGTGCTGGAATTTCAGAGAGAAATAGACCAGAGTTGGTAAAGGGAGTGGAGAACCTGAGAAGCAGAATATCACCATGCCAGTTCTCACAGAAGGTCAGGAAAAGGCAGGAGACATATGTTCTTGATCCTGGGGATCAAGGTGGCTGGAAACAGGAGAAAGGCTCCCCAAGCACAGGGGCTGAATGCGGATGTTTAGGAAGCTCCTGGTCAATTTAGATAAGGTAGCAAAATTAGCAGAATAGCTGGAATTCATTAGGGCCAGTGCTAAGGAGGTTGCTGTCAAAGAAGACAGCAAAAATCTAGCATGGGATAATACTTGACTGAGAGATAGTTGAGAAGGGGAAAAAGGTTCAGGAGGTTTAAAAAAAACCATTTGTATCATGCCTTTCACACCCTGGGGACATCTCAAAGTGCTTTACAATCAATAAAGTATATTTAAAGTGTACTCTCTGTTGTAACTTTAAATGAGGCAGCTAATTTGCACACAAGATCCCAAAAATAGCATTGTGACAATGATCAGATAATCTGTTTTAGGTATTGAGGGATAAATATTAGCCAGGACACGAGGGAGAAGTTCCCCTGCTCTTTGAAACAGGGTTTTCTACAGCAATATGACCAAGCAGACAGAGCCTCAGATTAAAAATCTCTTGGTAAGTAGTGTAGATGGATAGACAGTCACAGAGAGACATTGATAAAGTGAGTGACACTTCTAGGAAGTGCACTTTAGACGTAAGAAAGATAGATCATAGTATTTTCTAAATGATGAGCAGATGTGAACTGTGGAGGAGAAGACAGAATTAGAGGTCCATGTACAGAAATCATTAAAAGCTACAAAATAAAAAGTTAAAAAAAAAATTAAAAAGGCTAATGGGATGCTAGCCTTCATCGCAAACGGGGCTTGAATACAAAGAGGTTAAAGTTATACTACAGTTGTGTAAAGTTCTGGTTAAACTGTATCTGGAGTACTTCATTCAACTTTTGTCAACTAAGGAAGGATATACTAACCACGGAGGGGTGCAGTCCACAATCAACAGAATGATACAGGGCTTAAAGTGTGAATTATGAGGGGAAAGGCTACATACAATAGGTGCGTGGTCCACAAAGTATTGGTGTGGGAGTCCAAAGCAAGGGGAAATAATCTTAAAATTAGAGACAGGCCATTTAGGAGCAATGTCAGGTACCTCTTCATCCAAAGGATAGTAGAAATCTATAACATCCCCGCTTCCACTCTCCCCTCCCCCCAGCCCCAAAGCTGAGGCCAAGGGTCAACTGAAAAATTGAGATGGCTAGAGTTTTATTAGGCAAAGTTAACAAAGGCTGTGGAATCAAGCAGGTAAATAGAGTTAAATTATGAATCAGCCATGATTGAACAGAATTGTAAAACAGGCTCAAGAGGCTGAATGGCCCACTCCTGTTCCTTTGTCTCATGAGAGCACCTCTGACAGTACCGTACATGAGTCAGCCTAGGTTATATTCTCAAGTCCCTGGGTACAATCATTTGAAAGGATTGATTGTCATGCTCATACCTACACATCAATCTTTTACGATATTTTACAATGTTCCTTCCCGCCCCATGTCATATGACAGAGCATCCTGAAAAGGCATCCTTTGCCAATATTTCCAACTTACTTTAGTTTAAAGACTGATGGCCACCTTCAATTTCATTGAGGACTTGGAAGTACAGCAACAGCATGGTACAAACATTTATAAAGAGCAATAAGGGATGATGGCTCTCTCCAAGTGGATCAATCATACTGACAGCAGTATAAAGTGGACATGACCTATGGTGAATGACCTCAACTCAAAACATTTATTGCTGTCTAGATACTGAATAAGAGATCTTGTATGGAGCACCTTAGATTAGTTCAAACAACTGATTCTAAAATAATGTAAGGGGTTGGAACAAGAGCAGTGGATCAGTAAACTATCCTTTAATTATGTACCAAACCATTCCTCCATACACAGCTGTTAGAGCTCTTTGTGCACACTGGAACCAGGGCCATTTCACCAAGTACAGCATAAAACTGGTGACATTGTGGAAGTAAATTGGTAGTGTCATTCAGAGGCCACAATATCAGCTACTGTGAGAAATGGACAGAGTGGAAGGTTCTTATTGTTCAGCTATAGTGAGAAGTTTATTTGTCAGTTTTGTTCACTTGGAAGCACTTACTTCAGAGGCAGAAGGCAGTTAGTTCAAGCTCCACTCCGAGACTTCGGCTTAAGACGTAGAATGATACTTCACAGTAGTATTTTAGGAGTACTGGGTGCTTGGAGGTGCCATTCTTCAGCTGAGAAGTTAAACCAAGGCATATTTGGATCTATTAATCCAGAAGTATACCAAGAATCACGTAGCACTTTCTTAAAAGCAGAGTTTCTTTTAGTGCCTGGCTATCATCTATCCCTAAAGAAACGTAATCAAAACAAATGAACTGGTTGCTCAACTTCCTTGGTTTTAGCATCGTAGACATTTACACCACAGGAAGTGGCCATGTAGTCCACTCTTTGCTAGAGAAATTCAAAACTAATCCTAATGTCCCTCACACATCCCATAACCTACATCATCTTCCACTGCAAATATTTAGCTAATTTTCCCTTAAGGGTGCAACGCTCTCTGCCTCGTTTACTGGTGTGGCAAAGGACTTCATTCTCCAACCCTCTGCATGAGAAAATTTCTTATTTCTTCCCTCACACTCAATGACAAGCTTAAATTGATAACCAGTCATCACCAACTCTTCAATCAAAGAAAATAGTCTTTATTTATTCACCCTATTAAAATCATGCATTATTTCCAAAACCTCCATTCTTTCCAGCTTTCTCTGCTGCAATGTAAGTAATTCCTGTATCTCAAGTTTCTAATTTTAGTTTTCCATGGCTAATATCATTCTACTGAATCTACTCTATAGTCCACATCTTTAATATCCTTCCTATAATGAGGTTCCAGATACTGAATACACTATACTGTGGCCTAAACAGTGCCTTGGGCAGATTTCTTACTGGTATATTTTTGCACTCTAATGTTTCTATTTATAAAATACTTCTGCCATTTTTATGGTTTCATCTACCTGTAGTTACTTTTAGAGAATGTATTTGAACCCTGAGGTCTCTTTACTTATCCACACCCTTTAGTATCTTTCTGTTGATTGCATTCCCCAATTTCTTGTTCCTCTTCCCATAATTTAACATTTTTTTCCCCACCCCCTTCATTCCAACATTGGTGGCTGCGTCCTTGGCCATCTAAGCTTTAAGCTTTAGAACTCCCTCCCCAAACTACTTTATTTTTTTTATCTCTGTTCTGTTCCTTTAAGATTCGACTTAAAAACTCTCCACTTGCCTGGATGAGTGCAACTCCAACAACACACAAGAAGCTTGATGCTATCCAGGACAAAGCAGCCTGCTTGTGTGGCACCCCATCCACAAACATTCACCTCCTCCACCATTGATGCGCAGTGGCAGCAATGAGTACCATCTACAAGGTGCACTGCAGGTATTCACCAAAGCTCCTTCAACAGCACTTTCGTAACCCACGGCTGCTACCATCTAGAAGGACAAGGGCAGTAGATAAATAGGAACACAACACCTGGAAGTTCCCCTCCAAGTCACACACCATCCTGACTTGGAGCTATATCACTGTTCCTTCACTGTCACTGGGTCAAAATCCTGGAAATCCCTTCATAACAGCTCTGTGGGTGTACCTACACCACATAGGCTGCAACGGTTTAAGAAAACAGCTCACCATCACCTTCTCAAAGGGCAATTAGGGATTGGCAATAAATACTAGCCTAGCCAGCAACACCCACAGCCCATGAATGAATTTTAAAAATCTCTGCATTTGACAGAGTGATCATTTGCCCTAATGTCTCCTTCTTTGTCTCAGTGTCAATTTCTGTCAGATAATGATCTTGTGAAGCATCTTGGGATGTTTTACTATGTTAAAGGTGATATACAAATGTAAATTGTTGTTAATAAATTGCATTTACTTCTGATGAAAGGTCACAGGCGCAAAACATCAACCCAGTTTCCCTCTCCACAGATGCTGCCAGAACTGAGTATTGAGTTACTTTGCTTTAATTGCATTTACCATTTGTCTGCCCATTATCTGTCTATGACCTTAAGTCTTTCATATTTTTCGCTGTTCACAATTTTCAGTTACATGCCCCCTGTACCCAATAACAAATCACCTGTATATATTGAAGTATAAAAACAGGCTAGCATTGATACTTAACACATTGTACATTTAAAATGCTGGGAGAGCGAATTTAAAATGAAAATGCAGCCGGCATAGAAATCACTGCACAGGCCCAAAATTGAAATGAGCAAACTTAAAATAAGCAATATCACTGGGTTTAACATCTAGTGAAGTTGATCAACACACAAAGAGCCAACCACTCATCAGTAATGCCTAGCAACAGTGGGTGATTAGACATTAACTTTTACTCATGCCCCAACTAGAAAGAACCATCTAAGAATGGGACATTGTGATAGATCGAGCACTGCAGTTGCTGAAAGCTTGACAAGTTCCACATTGAGGAGTTCGTCCCACCAGCAGAAGAGTTAAATGCCCCTTGAGAGCTGATTATTCTGCTGTCTAGATATTGATTCCTTGGTTTAGAGGCCTTATGTATTGCTTGATGCTGTCTTTATAATTATGCAAACTGTTTTAATGCTGGTGCATTATTAAATCATTAAAGGTAACTTTGATTAATTAACAGAGTACTCTAGGCTACTGTCCAGGTCCACAAATCTCTGGAATATCTGTATGCCTACAATACTGAGATCAAAGATGGTTCCAACATTGACCCCTGGGAGTACACCATTTCCAACTGTTCTCCGATATAAACAATGATCATTAACCCTACGCTCTATCAATTTGGTTTCTATCTATGCTACTACATTTTCTCTTAGGCCATCTTTGTGGGTTCTTGCTGTGCACAAAATACCAGTCATGTTAATACTTGTTAGAGTCCATTTTAAAGTGTTTGGGATATCCGAGAGATGGGGCCAGGCATTGTATAAAGAGGAGTTCCTTCTTTGCATTTAATTCACTTAATCCAGACATGTTCAATTCTGACACTGCATGCCAGAAGCTGATAAAATGTTCCACCCATAGCAAACCATTCAATAAATTCAGTCACCCCTGCCCTCCCCAACCCTAAAATAAATTCAGCAATGAAGAACCGTTGATTTTCCCCTTAAAGCACTGGGGTGTAATGGTTAAGCCCTGGCTGCACATTGTGTTTGAACGTGACTCATAATAGCTGACAAACACAGCAAAAACACTTTTCGGGAAGCCAGATTTTAATGGGCATATAAGTGTATCAACTTTACCAAATCTGGTAACATTCAGAAGAGCATATGATCTACCAATTTATCGGAAATCAGAATTCTAATATCTGAGCCACAAGGGCATGTTAATATTAACATATTATGGATAAATTTGGAAAATAATAATTATTTTTTTATACACACACCAGTACAGCAGACAAGCAATACAATATATTTGGAACGTATTGAGAGAGGATAGAACTTCATTAAGTAGTCTCACAGAAATGGGGGAAGGTACATATCACCAACCAAACTAAACTGGAAGCGCTTTTTATTCTTTCAAAACAACAACCCACTCATTGAAGGGTAGGCCATTCAGCCTGTTGAGCATGCTCCGCCATTCAATTTGATCATGGCTGATCATCTACTTCAAAACCACCTTCCTGCATTACCCCATATCTCTTGATGTCATTGGTCTCCAGAAATCTATTTCTGTCTTGTGAAAATGTTCAACAATTGAGCTTCCACACTCAGTGACTGTGCACAAATTGACTTTAGCACAGTGCTTTTATCTTTCACCCAAGTTCCACTTTTGTGGCTGGACAGTGAATCTAAAATGCATTACTCTTAAGCCATTCATCAATCCTGTTCAGGGGCAATGCAGAAACCTTCCCCCACCCCCATATCAATGGCATCCTTTAGGAGGTGCACCCGATTGATTTGAGCCTTGCAGAAACTTGTTGTGTTCCCTTCCCACCATAATGCAAAACTGAGAACACATAAGCATTTTACCCCTCCCTACATGGCAACCAAAACAATTCTCACCAGAAGTCATCTGAAGGAAATAACTTTTAATACAGTTGTTATAGACCATAGTATGTGCACACAGATATACTGATAGCAAGCAGCAGTATGCTGGCATCAGATTAAGCATTAACGAGTAGTGAGCTGGAATGGTTTGAACACACTAGATATTTCATTAGAGTAAAATGCTGTTGTTTAAAAATATATGTATGGAATTTGTTCCCACATTCTGAAAGGCAAGGATATTTTTTACATCACTTGTAAAAATGGCTTGCTGTGCCACTTCAAAAGCTAGTTATAAATCACAAATAGGCCAGACTGGATAAGGACTCCAGTTTTCTTTCTCTAAACAAAATTAACCTCTCAAGCTTTTATGATTAAGCCAACTTTTATTTCCAGATTTTTAAGAGTTCTTAAAAGCTGAATTCTAAATCTCAAACTGCCATGGCAAATTTGAACTCACCTTTTGATTATTAGTCAAAATCTCTAAATTGTTAGTCTAGTAACTTAACTATTATACTATAATACCTGTATCTGTAAATTTATGTGGCCTGTTGCAAAATAAGTGTAACTTAAGAGACTGTGAAAATACCATCAGTTCCCTCAATAAATGTTTGGGCATCTATTTGCTCATCCTTTGATTGGAATGTAAAAAATCTCAGCATACAAATAAGTTTCTAAAGCCCATCCAATTCCCTTCTCTCCAGGATGTACTGAGTCCTGCTGTAATAAAGTTCCAGCCCCATTGATTTCTTCTCCAAGTCACTTCTCCAGCGGAGCTTAAACAGAGTGCCGGCAGGGTATTTATGGTTCATCCCCATCTCAGCTGACAGCCTCACATACATATTTCCCAACAAAAGTCACTGCATGTGTTTGAGATCGGGGACTCTGATATATCTTCATCCTAGTCAGGAAAGCTGGTGCCAATTACGGAACCTCTACTGGGTGTTGTGGTTGAGATTAGCTAGCCCAGCACAATAGATGAGAATCGAATACAAGAATAAAGGCATTTTACTACAATTGCACAGGGTTTTGGGAGACAATATCTGGTGCAGTGTGTGCAGTTTTGGTCTCCTCATTTAAGAAAGGATATACTTGCATTGGAGGTGGTACACTGAAGGTTTACTGAATTGGTCACTGAGATGTGGGGTTGTCCTGTGATGAGAGGTTAAGTAACTTGGGCTCATATTCTCTGGGGTTTAGAAAAATGAGAGGTGATCCCATTGAAACCTACAAAGTTCTGAAGGGGCTTGATAGGGTAGACACAGGGATTGTTTCCACTGGTCGGGGAGACTAAAACATGGATGCACAGCCTCTGGATAAGGGGCTGATCATTAGGACTGAGATGAGATGAAATTACTTCAAATAGTTTTGAATCTTTGGAATTCCCTACCCCAAGAGGGTTGTGGATGCTCCATTGTTGAATATATTTAAGGCTGGGATTGACAGGTTTTTGGTCTCTCAGGGAATTAAGATATATGGGGAGCAGGTGGAAAAATCGAGTTGAAGCTCAAGATCACCTATGATTGCATTGAATGGTGGAGCAGGCTCCATGGGCCGCATGGTCTAGTCCTGTTTCTTGTATTTTATGTCTCTAGTCCCTAGGACGACTTGTCACACTCACTGAGCCACTTGAAGCGTTTGCTGAGGATTGTTCTGTTTATAGTGGCTGAGATTTTTTTTCTTCCTGTGAATTGTCTAGCTTCTGTTTGTTATCTGTGTCTGTGTCTGAGAGAAGGAACTGTGCGTCGTGTGTTGTGGACTAAGAGGACACTGCTCTTACTCTCAACTTTTGATCTTTCCAGGATAATTTGGTTGGTTTAATCCAAATTATCTATGGAATTTCCATCAAATAATAAACTTGGTTTAAAACTGCAGACAGATTAGCAACTGAGAATCATCATCTACTGCAGATCAGCAATTTTTTGTCACAGGGAAACCTATACAGTACACGTGCTAAATTGCTGTTATTTGTACTAATGCTGATTTACTCAGAACACATATTTTTGACTATAAATCAGCATCGCACTCCTGAGCAAATCAACATTTAACCCAAGATAACAAAACAAGGTGAAAGATATGTATCATGTGTCTACTCAAAGCTAGGATTGTAGCTCATTTGGGATATGGTGGGGTGGGATAGATCGGGAGAAGTAAATAGAATTATTTAGAATTAAATCCTGTTGGTATTATACAGGAAGGTACTTATCTTTGTGCTGACAGTACCTTCTGACATCCCACAACAGGAGATTATCTTACTGGAGATCAGGAAAAGATTTGAAAGCACTCTACATGTTGAAGTACACCACCATAAAACAGCATTGTAAGCTCTGAGAACTAAGTGATAACGTGGCCTGTATTTGTTCAGTCCCCACTTTGCTTGAGTGCTCCATCTAATGCCACGAGGAACTCTTGATGATTGTACAGCGAACTAAGGCTCTGTAGTTACAAAGACACAGCAAAAATAAAGCAGGAAATTGTTCAAACCACTGTGAAATACTTTTACACAGACATAAGTAAAATGCTGTAGGAGATGAACCTGCTATGACGTTTTCCATTATGTGGTTTTCAGGTTATTGAATGCAATGCACGGTACATGCTTGCACTGCTGAAGGTAAGGTTCCAATACAACACACGCTGTTGGTGATCAGCAGAGATTACAATCACCCTGATTGTTTCAAACTTGATTATGTGTAATAGTCATATAATACTTAATGACAATTCTTAAAATTGCCAACCTTATGGACAGCCAATAGCCTGCTAGCATCCAGTTACTAGGGATCAACGGGCTATGGAACTATTATAGCCTGAAAACAGAATAAGATGTTCACTGAGTTTGAATCAAGAGAAATCCATAAAATATGATCCTTATTCCTGATTCACTAGGCAACCACTGGAAAGAGGGACACTTGGCCAGCCACCTGTCATTTACAGGCTTAGCCAAAAATATCTTATTGATATTGGTACAACAATCAGCTACAGCGATATGCCGAAAGACTAATTCCATTCACTAGCCCCCAACCCGGATTGTCAGCAAGACATTATGTAAGGTTTATTCCCCTTTATTCAGTATTTTATATGCTTATACATTGCATGTGAACATGCAATGTGTTGTATCTGAAAAAAAAAATTACAATTACAAAGAAAAGGCTGGCGATAACAAAGGTCAGTCACTCAATGCATCACCGAGGTATAGGTAGTGAATAGCATTTCAGCAAGACACTGCCGTCTGTTTTACCACACCACTGTCATCATTTTGACAAACAGTTTATTGAGAACAGTGACGGATTTTAAAAAAAATCTGAAAAATTGCAACAAATACAAATAATCTACAAAAATTGGGAGCCTTTTACGAGGACAGTGCAGGCATGGTGTCCGATGCGGTTTACAACTGCAAATAAAACACTTAAAATTGGCGACACTTTTGAAGATGCAGCCTCTCAACCCTAAGTGGAAAATTCCTCACGTTTCAGCAGTGATACAGTATTCCAATCTAAAAAGTTTCAGGAAAAGTCAGATGTCAGCAGTTTCAATGAGAAATAACAACCTCTTAAAGACAACAGGGATCCCAATCACAGATTAGCATGGATGGCTGACATAAGCAACTGTAGCTTCTTCGTAGGAATACCAATACAAAACTGTTGGAGAATCTGTAAGAGTTTGGCAGCAGAAACGTACGGACATCTGAAAGGATATTTTACATAGATGTGATTAAGTGCAACTTTAACAATAGAACAAATTATTTAGTGAGGAAAGCAACTCCAGGGGTTAAATACTTCAGGTCTCCATACTTTCCCCTTAACATACCTCCTCCTCCTTTTAAGACACACACAACATTTTGGTCACCACCCCACACTTGATGTATCCTATGGGGATTTATACGGTTCCTGAATTTCCTAGCCCAATTATACACAGAGTTAAAAGCAATTGTTAAAACAGAACAAACTTGGCACACAACAAATGTATCAGATAGAATAACATCACCTTGAAATAGTGGTCTGAACAGTGTTTTTTTCAAAAAGAAAGCAAACAATGAAACACAAATTTCTGGCACCAAAAAAGACTGTGATTGACACCTTCTGTTAAACATATACAATTGTAGGCTTCACCGTTTAATCAGTGCATTTCCATTAAAAAAACAAATGTAGATTTTGTTTATAATCCATTTCATATATGCACTGATAGCGATATTTGCTCTATGGAGCGCAGTAAGACAGGTACTTCCATTACGATTGGGGAACGGTTTCTGATCTTCAGTTTTTCAGAAGAGTGTCATAGACTTGGTAGACATAATGTGATACCTCTGGTGCTCTGCATTTTAGAGACAGCTGGGAGGGAACAGAAACAAAACATTAATTGAGAGCCAAACAGAAACAGCAGGCACTGCTCAGGGAAATATCAAAACTCCTCAGCAGGCATATTGATATACTTCACTGAGACAGACCCTGCAATACCAGAGAAAGTAAAAATCAAGAAACTAGAAATAAAGACAAATGGAGAATATGCCAGTCAGCATCTGAGAAAGAAAGAGCGGTTAACATTTGTGTGGAGTTTTTCATTTGCACCCCAACCTAGCTAGTCAGATGCTGACTGGCCAACAGTAAATTTTCAGCACAGTACAACTACAGCTTAAATGTATATAGTACCTTTAATGCAGTAAAACATTCCAAAGCGCTTTGTGACATCATCAAGACAATCTCACACCAAACCAGTTAAGGAGACAGGTGGCCAAAAGCTTGGTCAAAGAGGGGAAAGAAGAAAAAAAGATTCCAGAGCTTAGGGCTTTGGTAGCTGAAGTTACTGTTACCAGTGACGGAGTGATGAAAATCAGGGGTGCACAAGAGGTCAGAATTGGAGAAACACAAGAGAGCGAAGATTTGTGCCGCGAGCTTACAGGGATAGGGAGGGTCAAGGCCATAGAAGGATTTGGAAACAAAGATGAGAATTTATTTATTTAGAAGTTTAAAAAAAAATCGAGGCATTGCTGAATTTGGAGCCACATAGGTCAGCAAGGAAAGGAACGATGGACAAATACTGCTTGCCGGGACTCAGATAAAGGCGGCAGTGTTTTGGCTGAGGTCAAGTTTATGGAGGACGTAAGGTGGAAGACAGGAGAGTATTGTTACTCTAAACTTGCTTATTCTAAAGGGATGTATGAGGGCGTCAGCAGCAGATGAGCTGAGTCAGCAGCTGTGACAGGCGATGTTAAAGATGTGGCAGTAGGCAGTCATGGTGCTGGAGAGGATATGGGCTTGGAAGCTCAACTTGGTCAAACAGAATGTTAAACATTGGTTATAACACACATTTACTAGCAATTCCATAGTCGAGCAGATATTTGTACTAAACTCATCAGCACATGTGAATTTAATCAATTCTTAAATACAAGCTGAATGAAAATCTCCTCTCAGACTGAAATATGAAAGCATGACTAGATGCTCAGTGTAGCAGCAACAATGCAATCATTGGTTAATGTACCACGTAAATACTAGTTATAAACAAACATTCAAAGTGCTGAAATTTTCCCATTGTTTTCCTTTTCGCTTTCCCCTGCCAAATGTATCCCTTTTACTCTGGAGATCCTGTTCAACAGATACCAGAAATCCTTCAGCTCAGAAACTCCAACTGTACTGCCTCACCATTTCTTTACTGCTCTAGGCTCCGCTCCTGCTGGGTGGATGCATTACCATCTCTTTTCTTTTAGGTGTTTAGGTGACTGACAGCTTTAGAAAGAAATGATCATACAACAGTCCCACAACTGCTGAGAAATCCACAGAAATACTGTTTGCCTAATATGGATGCTCTTAAAATGTAACTTGCTAAACTGCACAGCCAGAACACAAGCTAAATACTGTGGGTGCTGGAAATCTGAAATAAAAACAGAAAATATTAGAAATGCTCAGCAGCTCCTGTGCAGAGGTTTGGTTAGTGTTTCAGGTTACTGACCTTTTACCAGAGCTGGAAAGAGTTAGAGGTGGAACAAGCTTCAAGCAAGTACAGAGCCAGGGAAAGATGGAGGGGATCGTGGTGGGTGGAGATTGCACAGATTTTTCTCGGCGCAGAGCTTCCTGTTGCTTAGCTGGCCACTACTTTTGATAATATCAGAGACAAGCTTGGAGATGGTGCTTCTGTGTCCATAATGAGTTTCTGAGATGCTGGAGTTTATACTTAAATGGAATTGATACTCCACAGATTACACACAATAATACGAAGGCTGAGAGAGACCTCACACTGCAGTTAATGAGCTCAGTGGTGAGATGATCTGCCATGACCTTTCTAACTTCTCAGTACAACAAAAACTTGCATTTGTTCTTTTGTCTGTGACATCTTTTGATTATCTGCTCCTATCACTGCTTGCTTGTCCCTACAACCAGACCACCCCCTCCATTTCTTTCCCCCCACCCAACCGCAACTGCCCCCACCCCCACCGTCCTTAAACCAGCTTATATTTCACCCCTCTCCTTGGATTCACCTAGTTCTGTTGAAAGGTCATGAGGACGCGAAATATCAACTCTTTTCTTCTCCACCGATGCTGCCAGACCTGCTGAGTTTTTCCAGGTAATTCTGTTTTTGTGTTAAAAACTTGCATTTATTCAGTGCCTTTAATGTGGCAAAATGTTCCCTAGGCACTTCATGGAACTTAACTGGGCAGAGGTCGACACTAAGTATCTCTCTCAGATACTGTTATTCCCCTACAGACATTTTCCAGCACACTGAGGTTGTTGCCAAGTTCTTTTTTTCACTCCTTACCTTCACCAATTACCTCTCTCTGATTTCACCTCCCTTTGTTCTCACCCATTTAGTTATTTAAAACCCAAGCAGGGTTATCATCTAATCAGTTCCATATTTACTTAGTGTTTCTGGCCTTGACAAGTAGCTACACAACCCACAGTGGCCTTTCACCTAGCCTTTCATAATTAAAAAACTCCTGAATATGTGAGCATATTATTAAACCTACATTACATATATGGTACCTCTCATAACTGTGTAATATTTATTGTATTAGTGTTGTGGCCCCAGCTTCCTTTTCAAATGAGCTGATAAACCAAGGACCTGTCTGCCTGTGAAGGCAGATATAAAAGTTCGCATGGCGCTAATAAAAGAAGAGCAGGGAGCAATTCCCCTGTCATGGCCAACATTCCTTCTCCAATCACTCATGTTAATGGATTGTCTGGTGTTACGAATGCAAAGTTTTATAAGATGGTTATGTTTTGGACTGTCTCTTTTAATTTAAAGTAAATCAGGGTGTCCTGGAAGAGGGGATGGCGTGAAGTTGTATAGGACTCTGCCCGGCAACAGGTCAGGTGATGGTTACCATGAGGACAGGGGGCCCAGGTCAAGAAATACTGAAACAAATGTGCCATATTTCACACCTGAATACAAAGAGGAGGGACAGCTGTTCCTGCATTGTGCAGACTTACAGATCCTGAGGCAGTCTGATTTTTAAAAAAAACCCTGAAAGAGAGGCAGAGAGAGAATGTGTCTTGGAGAGAGAAAGAGATCAGCAGTTGCTGCTGTGATAAGCAGAGGGAAAAGGCTGTTTTTCTCTGTCAGCTTCCAGACAGAATGCATGTGAGCAGATGTCCTCTGGTCGAGGAGACAGAATACATAGAAATTTAAGTACTCTGAAAGATTTGTTCTGGCATGGCCGGAGGAAGGAATCTTGGAGAGAGCCATGCTGCTGGAGGTCGATTCAGGATTTCTAGGAAGATTGAGGGAAAGGTACTTCAACGGTCACTGGACACTATGACTCGGTGAAATGGGGGAAGCGAGCCCATTGGAAGCTGGGAGTAAATTTGGACTGGGTTCTGTAAAGACTAAGCCTGCAGGCAGTGTGCTGTAATGTATAAATTCAGTGTGGAGTTATCAGTCATGTTAAGACATTAATAAGGGTTATCCTTTCTATAGTTGCCTATCAAGTAATGTTGATTTTAGTTAGTTTGTTACAGTAAAAGTCTTAAAACTTGAAGTCCTGTGATGCGATTCCTTTAAGTTGGTCACTAGAAATTCAGATACTTTTTTCTCCCCCACAAGTTATCTGTCTCTACAAGGATTGTCACACTAGTCATTTATTAATTTGTGGATTACGGAATCTGGTTCTGTTCACACTGACACTGCATTCGGTAACACATTAACAGTGTCTATCCCTCAAAAAAATCCTTTAATTGTAACTTACTTTGTAGTACCCTGAGGACGTGATAAGATGCTACATTAGTCCAAATGTTTTCTCTGTGCTTATCAAGGCACCCTATGATAGTTCTAGGGATTCAGCCACTTTCCATTTTTGGCACTGCGACTTTGAACCACTCCCGAGAAAGATATTGTGTTGTTAGATGCAGACCATAACACCTTACTCATTGTCCCTGAAAGTGTGGTATTTCTCCATTTAACATAAATGCAGCCTCTCTGTTGAAAAGCCAATTAGTAGCAATTAGGTGCTATGGATCCACACCCACTAGTTCTAGAGGTGAAAAGCCAGGATCCATTCCAGTATTGTCAAACATAAATATTTATGTTACTCATGACAAATGCTTCTCTACAACGTGCCTAGTTTCCTTCACATTTGCATATGCCATCATAAATTTTCTCCTAAATCAAGTCAGCCTAATCAGCAAATTCAAGAGAGTGGTAATGAAACACAATCTAATGAGATTTTATTACTTCAATACACTGTGTACTGATTTTTTTTTACACTGTAACACCAATGCAGTATGAAAATCTAATTCCACACTTATTTCATTGGTAACTGCATCACGTTGAATCTGCTTATTTGCATTAATATATCTTTGGTTCTGACCTTAAACTCCACGTACTGTACATGCAGACTAAATAGCTTTCGGTATTAGCCCTTCCTGTAAACTGAAAAGGCTTGCTATGATAAGAAAGGTCAATTTTTCTTGTAAGTTTCACGCTTCCCTTCCTGGTTTTCCAATAATTTCACCTGACCCAATGTAAACAACGACTGAAATTTACAGCACAGAGGGAGATCTTTCAGCCCATCATTTTGTGCAAGCTCTTGGCTAGAAAAAAGCCAAAACCAGCACTGCTTCACTCTCTCTGCGTAGCTCTGCACCAAATATTTATCTATTTTCACACAAATGATACAATGGCCTGCCTCAACCATTCCCTCTGCAAAGTATTCCTTGCTCCAATATCCCTCTCTGATGATTCCAAATCAATAGTCCCTTTGTCACTGACTCCCAAAGTAATCTTTCTTCAGTCGCTCTTCCAAAATTCTTATTTTAAAAACTCTATGAGATCTCCTCTCCACTTTTTCTGCTTCAGTTGAAACAGTCCCAAGTTTCTCCTTATAACTATAGTTTCCTGGTGTCAGCCTCTTGAATCTATACCATAAGCTCTCTATGGCTTTAATGTTATTTCTATGAAATGCCCTGTGATGTAGCATTTGTCTTGTATTACTTTGTCATAGCTCTTGAACTCCATCGGCAGAAAGTTTCATCCACGAGCAGGCCCAACCTGAACAGGAGTGAAATAGTGCGCAATAATGTCGGGCGAGGGTCCCAATGTCATCGCGCACTCTCCCGATATTTCGCTCGGCAGGCGCACGCAAGAAGTGGCAGTGGGCCTGCTGACAATTTAGAGGCCTAGTAAGGCCCTTAACCAATTAATTAAATTGAGTTTTTTGCTGCCCGTCCAACAGTTCGGTTGGCGGGTGAGTGAATAGGTCTGTCAGCTTTTGCATTTTTAACAAAACCTCATACAAGAGCGGGATGAGGCTTCGGACAGTAAATAAAACATTTTTAAAACTAATTTTTTAAGATGTCCCTGCCCTGCGCAATGCGGCCGCTGCACCCACCCATTAATAAAAATCAAAATTCTTCTGACCATTTTTCTATGGCTTTTTGCACTGGCATTCGCATTTTCCAGAAATTATACAATATTAAAGAATGTTCAAGGCAGTGGGTAAGTTAAAGGGACTTAAGGCTTACAAATCCTTTAGTGGCATATTGTTTACGATGCTAAGAGAAACTTGAGAAAAAAAAAATGTGACATTGGCTTCCATCAAAAGAGAATTATTGAGCACAGCTGATGTTCTGAAAGACTGTAAGCATGTAATTTAAACAGTGCAACACATGTGCTCAGGCAAATGCAGACTCATCAGCCTCATGTACTGTAAAATAATAAAAATTAGTTCAAAAGGTACAGTAGAGAGGCACTTCAGTGGCAATAACCTAAATAGGGAACAGCCAAAATGGACTTGAAAGGGGAGTGTCCTGCCTGACAAAGATCCTCAATGACTTTGAGGTGCGATAATAAAGTAGGAATTGGAAATTTCCATGCTACATCTCATTTAGACTCCCAGTATGTCTTTTGGCATTTAGCATTTTGTTGTTCTCTTTTGAAAGCAATTCTCTAACTGGAGGAACCAATTTTTAAGTTTTTCTAACAATTCTCAAGGAACTTGAATTACTAAGTTTCTTGTTCCCCCAATCTTATTGCTTTAGAACTTGACTGACGCCACAGTTATTTCCAGTCACCAGCAGCTCTCCCAATTGATCCAAGACAAAGGTGTGTTAACAAGCCAATGAACCAATGTGCATTTTTCACCAGGAGCCACTGGATAATGATCAGATGTGGAAACCATGATTGATTTTCACTGTCCTTGATAGCCCAGGGGCCCCAAATCCAATTACAGTTGCTCTGCTGCTACTGACTGGAAAAAGCAAATTCAGTACAAACCAGGAATTAAATCAGAAATTTCCCAGTTCTTCGTGGGTCACAGGCTGCTACAATTTACCTCCAGTTCAGCAAGTTAAAGTGATCTTTAGTCACGATGAGGTACTCCTGTAGAATGATAATGAGCCGGATTTTGCCGTTAAAATATGGTGACGTTAACTGCACTCAACTTTATGTGCAAATTGGATAACATATACTGACTTCACACGCACCATTAAATGTGGAAATCTGGAAGTTGCTTTTTGAGGTGTAATGTTCTGTTGTAAACTTCCTGAAAACAGCATCACGCCATCTGATCCACCATTTAAATATTCTGAATGGCGTGAAGTTGCTGGACTTAACCCATAGAAATGGATTAAGCTCGCCAGAGTTAGGGTTATTCATTCCAGTTTAAATACCCTTTTAATGGTGTTGTAGGTCTTAATTACAACTAAACAAAATGTCTGACACTGAAAATTAACTTTTAACAAGTGTGGAATCTCATTCCTACAGTTTTTAATAGTTGACAAGAGATTTAAAAAATACAAAGTAAAACTTTTTTTGTCCTTTTTTCTCCACTCCCTCAATCCAATCTTTCTTTCCTTCTCTGCTCATTTCCCGTTCTACACTTGATTTGACATTGAATTCAATATTCCAACTTAACATTTTCTGGTTCAAACTCTGTGCTGCTCATTACCAAACTTTCAATCTGACTGGTTGAAGAGATACTGTTGTTTTCCCTGTTCTTACATCTTCCAGATATAGTGACTTTGGATATTAGGTTGATAGCAATTTGCCAAAACGTGAAAAGTCAATGGGCAAGTGGTATTGAAGGCGTAATTCTGGCATGTGGGAATGAGCTTGGACAAGTTGTATGTGCATGAACACTGGGATCTTTATGCATAGTTATAAATTGGTCTTAGACAGCTTTTTACTATGAATAGTTTTTTCTCTATAATACTTCCCTATTTTAAAAACTGATTTTTAAATCACAAGTGCTAGAATTCAGTACCGAATCCTTTCAAGTGAGAATTGCTACGGAAACCAGCATCCTCTGGTTGAGCATGTACATTCCAGGCAACACTTCTGCTCTGTTCTTTGAAAATGCCACTCCCGATCAGGCACAAATGTTTTAATGATTTATAAACAGCCAAGCCAGGACCAGAAAATAAGCAAAATAAATTTAGTTAAGATTTTTCTGTTTAGAAAGCCAGTTAATTTTATGTCTGATCACAGCTAAAGTTGTGTACGAGAATATATTCGTAATGCTAAGGCCAATGAATAAACTGGTAATTTACTGACTCACATTAAGTATTTCCATCAATTTAATGCTAGCTCACCCTGTGACCTAATGGGTGAAGGCTGCTCTGTCAATGAATCACACAGAAACAGGTTCTATAGTTGAGGGGGTCCTGTTCTTAATCCTTAACCAATAGCCTGCGTGGACAAGACTTGTGTGTGAATGTCAGTGAGGACAGGTTCAGGCTTGGATCTACTGTCCTTCAGGGTAGAATGATCAGCCAACAGTCACTGACTGAACTCTCATAAGGAATGGTTAGTATCCTGAAAATAGTGGAGGGCATACAGTACTGATGGAATCATCTTATCCCAGCAATAATGTGCATAGTGAGAGAGGAGCAAAGATCATACTGCTGGTAATCAAAGCAATTACATCATTTTAATACCTTCACACAGAGAGATAAGTTTTATAATGTACATCGAGATGTTGGCTTGAATACAAGTGAAAGGGAGCGAGATGGAAGCTTTCATGAATTGTCAAGATAGTGTACGTAAAAGAAGCCTTCCATAATTGACAATAGGGGAGGAACTGCTGGATTTAAATAGTTTTTTTTAAACCAAGATGGAAGCACAGCGAATTAAGGGGAAAGATAGTGATATGAATGCAAAATTGGCTCAGTGTGACAGGAAGCCAAACGTGGTGGTGGATGGATGTTTTTCAGACTGATAGGTGGTTTGCAATGTTGTTTGCCAAAAGTTACTTTTCCAATTCGTATAGACCACCTACACTCGGATGTAGGAACAGCTGTATAAATTTAGCAGATGATATGAAATTGGCAAAGTAGTAGACTATGATGAGAATAGTTATCGGCTTCAAGATGGCACGAGAAGAGTAATGAAATGGGTAGAGGCGTGGCAGCTGCAGTTCAACATGCAGAAATGTGAAGTGCACTTTGGGAGGACTAATGTGGAAAGACAGTATACTATAAATGGAGTGATTCTGCAAAGTGTAGGTGAGCAAATGCCAACATTACTCTCCTCTTCTAGCTCAATTATTTCAGGTTTTTAATTTTTTAAAACATTTTTCATATGCTTAAAATGAAAAACCTGAAATGATTGGGCTAGAAGGAGACTGCAATGTTATCATCGACTTCACTGGATCAGAAATGCTAGAGAGCAGCAACAAATGAGATTAAAAATCAAAAACCAGCTGAAGTAGATAAGAGTTGATTAAAAATATAACATTAATATTTACTAAGCTGTGCAAATATATTTACTAATCAGGAGAATGGCGAGAGGACTTCACACAGACAATAATGATCACCCTAAGTAAGAAGCCAAAGGCACACCGATGTTCCAACTTTCCTACAATTATTCTGACTGTCCATGCACTGAAGGTTGTGTTGAGAATTGTAACAAAGAGTGGATGGAAAGGCACAAGACTACATCAAAGATGACCAGTTTGGATTCCAAAGAAGGATGAGAGAAGCAATCGGCATTATAAGATTAATGAGTGAACACAGTGAGTGACTAATGAGTTTGTTCGTGAATTTTGAAAAGCATCAGATTGTGCTGACTCTTGACAGTGCTGGAAGACATTGGAGTAGACTAGAGGAACAGATGACTCAGAAGAAATCTGTACATGGGTCAAACAGCAACAGTAAGAGTAGCCAATGGTGAGTGCGAACCATGTGTAATTGGAAGAGGAGTTTGACAAGGATGTTGTTTATCAACAGTCCTCAATGATTAAAGAAATGGTTGAAGACACAGAATCTGGCGTTAAGATTGTACGGTGGGGTGGGGGGGGCATGATATCATTATAGTTGCAGATGACAAAACACTTGCAGCAAGCACAGAAGTAGTATTACAAGAACTAGTAAATAAACTTGTAACAGCAGGCATGAACTTAGAAATGAAAGTGAACATTGGCAAAACCAAAGTGATGCATTTCTCAAAATCACCAAGACATCCATACGTTCATTGAAGGAAGAGAACAAGACAAGTGCAGGAATTCAAGTATTTAGGAAGCATAATATATGCAGATGGAGGGTGCAACAAAGAAATAAGAACAAAGGTAGCAATGGGAAAGGTTGCATTTAGTAAGAAAAAAACAGATGACAACCAGCAAGCTGAATAAACAACTCAAGAAGCAACTTATAAACAGCTTGATTTGAAATGTTGTTTTGTATAGATGAGAGAAATCTGCATTAGGAAACCGGACTTGTAAGAGACATTATGGAGGAAAGGTTTCAAGGAAAAAGATGAGAGGAAGAAAGGGAATATCAATGCTGGATAGCTTGAAAATTGAAGGAAGTTATTGAAAAGTGAAAAGACTGGCACAGGTTAGAGAGACTTTGAGCCAAGGACCTGCCTTCAGGCAGAGCACACATGATGCTGAAGTGTGCGGAAAAAACATGAGTGTGCCTATACATAAAAGAGACAGCGCATATTAATGAGGTTACTTGGGGTTATAAACAGAGGAATAGATCATAAAAACAAATCATACTAGAACATTATAAATCATTGGTTAGGCCTCAGCTGGTGTACTGTGGGCAGTTCTGGCCACCACACATTAGGAAAGATGCAAGCCTTAGAAATGCAACAGAGGAGGTTTACCTGGATGTTACCAGGGATGAGGAGCTTTAGTTATGCGGAATGGTTGGATAACTCAGGTTTATTCCCTTGGAACAGGGAAGGTTAAGTGGTGACATAATAGAGGTTTTCAAGATGCCGAGAAGATCTGGGCAGATGGAGAACAATGATTCCCTCTCGCTAGTGAGTAAAGAATTAGAGGTCACTAGAGTTATTCAGAATAACTGGCCAAAGATCAGGAGGGAAGAATAGGATAATATTTTTCATTTAGAATTTTCAGGATCTGGAACACACTACCAGAGCACAAAAGTTAGTGGAAGCTGATTCCATTAATAATTTTTAAAAAAGGGGAGTTGGACAGGTACTTGAAAATGAGGAACTTGCAGGTTCAAAAGCAGGATTGTGGAAGCAAGCATGATTGCTCTTTCAAAGAGTCAGCAAAGGCACGACAGGTCAAACAATCTCCCCTGTACTGCAAGATTCTGCGCTTCTATGATTCTCTGCTGCTCTTGGAACTCAAAGAGGGGGGTCACTTTACAACCTACCAATAGTGTAGCAGGCTCAGGGATACATATATCATCCTTTCGGTCTTCACATAATATCCCTTCTGTCTTGATAATTAATTTGATTTATACAATACATTTATCATGGAGCCAGTTGGGTTGGATTGTGAATGAGTCCAAAAACTTGGGGCCATAAGTACAAGATGATCACAACCAACATTCCCTTGGGAATATGCCAAACAAAAATTAAACAGGTTACACACAACAGCAATCACTTTTAAGTGCCTGCATGTGACTGTGTGACAATCGTAAAGGGACCGTGCAGTGCAACAAATGGGCTGCGCATAGTGAAGGGGAATTAGAGGCAATGTTGGTCATCAATAAATCCAGAAGGGGTTCAGCAGAAACAAGAGTGGTTAGAATGTAGAACTCGCTATCACAAAGAGCAGCTGAGGTGAGTAGCATACAGGCATTGAAAGGCAAGCTAAATAAGTTCATTAGGCAGAAAGTAATTGGAGAATTTGTTGACAGGATGAGATGAAGTCAGGTGGGAGGAGGATCATGTGGAGCATTAACACCCGCATAGACCAGCTGGATCACATGGCACATCTCTGTGCTGTAATTACTATGTATGTTGGACAAGTGGAAGCTGGATGGGTTTAATGGCGTACTATGGTCCTCTGTGGATGTGTTCCAGTGCAGCTGGATTCCACGAGAGTCCTAATCACGCTGTCATTGTGTGATATTGGTTTATAATGGTTAGGATTTGAACACACTCTTTGAATGAGGTTTCAGAGAAAAACAGCTCCTGTAATTAGAATGTGATATAATAATATCTCTAATGCACCAAAAATACTCCCTAAATCATTCTGAATGGCTTTAGTAGTAAAAATCTGACAACTGCAAACAAGGAAAAAAATACCAAGCACAATATATAATTCCCAGCTATCCTGTGTTGAAGTGAACACCGAAGGATTCGGTCAGGAAGGACTGCAAATGGTTCCACCCATCTCTTGACGCTCAGAATACCCACACTTCTGTCGGGTGCTATACAAACAGTATTCTGGTACTTTGAAATAGCTGTCTTAGTAAATTAGTGTTGGAATCCCCAATTGTGGTTAAGGTGGTCACAAATTTGATCCCCAGTCTGTGCTAAATTACCTGATCACAGTAAATACAAAGGCACAGTGCCACAATTGATCAGTGCCTGGGCTAGTAGGGCCAAGGTTCCTATTCCTCATCACTATCCAGGGACTTCTGCCGGATACTACAACTAAAAGACAGGCTCAGACTTGCCTATTAAAGCCCGAACAGTTGAATAGTCTGCAAACACTTAGCATCTATGTCACAAGTTCTGAATTTGGGCAAGGTGCTATGCAATAAGCATGTGCATAGGATCATATCCCAGCAACAGATGGAGGGGAAAGAGGAGATGAAAGATTTCTAAATGGCATGAAAAATATGAGATTTCTCTGCAATTATACTCTCTTGCCTCCAATTTCTGTTGGTGTTCTCCTGATTATCTCCCAAAATTCCAGTGAAACCCCTGGAGAAATGGCATGAACTGCCATAGGATTGAAACAAGTCTCAAAGTAACAAATGACATCCTACCTAACTATAACAGTGGCAAACTATCCCACCTGTCTGAGACCTTTGACATAGTTGAGCACACCATCCTCCTTCAATATCTCACCTCTACCAGCAAGCGAGCTAGGACTCCCCTGCCCTGGTTCCATTCTCATCTATCCAGTTGTATCTAGTTAAGCACCTGCAATGGCTTCTCTTCCTGCTCCACCATTGGTACCTCTGGAGTACCGCCCCCCCGGGTCTATCCTTGACCTCCTATTTCTCATTCATACGTTGCCCTTTGGAGACATCACAAAAATAAAATGTCACGTTCCACATGTATGCTGACAACACACAAATCAATAAATGAAAGAATTGCATTTATATACCTCCAGATCATACCTGCACTGGAGAGGGTGCAGAGGAGATTCACCAGGATATTGCCTGGGCTGGAGCGTTTCAGCTATGAAGAGAGACTGGATAGGCTAAGGGTTGTTTTCCTTAGAGCAGAGAAGGCTGAGGGGGGACCTGCTAGAGGTATACAAAATTATGAGGGGCATAGATAGGGCAGATAGGAAGAAACTTTTTCTCTCAGCAGAGGTGTCAATAATCAGGGGGCATAGATAGAGGGGATTTGAAGAAAAATCTTTTCACCCAGATGGTGTTTGAAATCTGGAACACACCGCCTGAGGGGTGGTAGAGGCAGGAATCCTCACAACATTTTAGTAGTATTTAGATGAGCATTTGAAATGCCATAGCATACAGGGCTATGGGCCAAGTGCTGGAAAATGGGATCAGAACAGAAAGGTGCTTGATGCCCAACACGGACACGGTGGGCCTGTTTCTGTGCTGTATAACTATGACTATCATTATCCAGGTCACTAGCCCAGTGACATAAGCCCTATGTGACTATACCCTTTCATAAATGTGTGCTCAGCCAAAGCTCTGCTATTTCCCAACTCACACCAAATCTCCTTCACCCATTATCCCTGTGCTCATAGCCCTATTTTGGCTCCCAATCTATCAACACTTCCATTTTAAAATTCTTCTTGTTTTCAGATCCTTCCATGGACTCATACCTCCCCATCTCCAACCTCCTCCTGTCCTACACCCTCAGATCTCAGTGCCTGTTCCATTTTATTCTCTTGCTCATCCTCCAATTTAGCTGCTTCATCACAGGTGGCCATGATTTCATCTGCCTAGGTCCTAAACTCTGGAATTTGCTTCCTAATCTCTATCTCTCTCTCTTCTTTAAAACTCTCCTTTTGACCAAGCTTTTAGTTATCTGTTGTGATATCGCGTTATGTAGTTCAGTACCAAATTTTGTTTGATAATGTTCCTGTGAAGTGCCTTAGGATATTTATTATGTATAAGGTGCTATATTAATGCTAGCTGTTGTTGTAGTAAAAAGGCATTTGTGTTGTTTCTCCAGGGTTTCTGTCAAACTCACTGATAATCTGTAGAATTCCTATGGAAATTCTACCATCTTCATCTCAGCTCTTACACTGTGTAAAGGGCTTTCTTCCTATATATCCATTTTAAAATTAAAATTGGTACATTCTGCTATAATCAAACTAAAATTGTTCTGAATCCTGACATTAAATCAACTCTATATAACATGCTGAAAAATAAAATTACATAGCATAGTTCAATTGCTTATTATTTACTGAGCTAAGTGATACACGACTGATGTAAATTTTCTCTCTCCAAATTAAGTCCATTTTACACAAAGCACAGCAACTTGAACTCGACAGAATGGTGAACATATAAGACTAGTTTTGCACAGTGCAGCTTAATTAAATTATAATCCCATGACATGCCTTACTCTAAAAATACAGAACATTCATAAAGCCTGGCTCTGCAGTTTGTTTGACAAGCTCCATTAAGTATTCAGTATTACATACAAAATTATATAATTAAAGGTTGGCATTTTTGCCTCAGCCCATCAGATTCAACTGGACAGATTTTTAATGTCTTCCAGAAACACAAAGTAGTCATTAAAATGCATGGCAAAGTCGGTTTCCATACACACAGTTGCAGTTGATGTTTAACTTGAGTAAACCTGATTTGTTCGTCCACTAATCCAGTCAGGACATGGCTAAGAGAATGCTAAAATCTGTCTGGAGAATATCAGTTTTTCCAGGGATCCCTCATTTGTGTATGTAGCCTTTCATACAAGCTACAGATAAGTAGAATGAAGGCTGATGTGGCTTGCCATATTTTGGACAAACTCTACTATGCTTGCCATATCCTGCAGCTGACCTAATTGGCCTAAATTTTCTCAAGTGGGGCATCTCATTGTGTACTGTTTGTTGTGCTGTTTCCTGTACTGTTCAGCTCAAAAATTGTTTACCTGCAAGTTACTGGATGAGTGAGCTGTTAACTGTGTGGCAGGGCATCTGGGGTCTTAGTGAACGATCGGACCAACTTAACCACTGAGACATAGAGATTGAGAAGGGATGACAGAGGAGGAGGGTGAATTGGAATCAAATCAGGTACAGAAAAAGAAATAAAGAGAGTGAAAGAAAGATTGGATTGAGAAAACGATAAAAAGATGTAAAGGAAAAATATTTCAAAAATAAAAGTTCTAAATTAAAAGATGACTTTACGACTGCAATAATGAGATTCAAGAGTTTAAATAGTTCCCTGCCTGGGCTGGAGAGGTTAATAAATACCAACTCTAACTTAATTCAAGTTTAATGTGCAAACCCACCAAGTTCTTAATAGTAAGGGGAGATTGAGGGCAAGCTGTTGTTTTCATGAGGCTAACGGCGGAGTAGTGCAATTCATTATTCACGGGTATCTCTTCCTCAACATAATTCATTGGATAAACACATTAGTAAGTAATATTAAACTTGTTAGTTTGGCAGCAAATTTTGGACCATTAAATAGTATAATTTTTTTGAAGAGAGCCTGGTGTTAAATTTGGTTTCAAATGGTCTAATAATTTATCTACATAGCTGAGATAGATTCCCATTGAGTACTGAAAATTTAGGTCTGAATTATCTAAATTTAGTTCTGATTTAAATTGATTAAAAGGAGTTAATTGGATAGAGTGAAACTATTTTTTCTGGTTCGTGAATCAAGAATAAGGGGTCATAACCTTAAAATTAAAGCTCAACTATTCAGCGTTTGCATGATTACATAGGATATACACCACAGAACCATGTCCATGTCAGTTTTTATGTCCAGCTCAAGCCTCCTCCCATTCTTCCTCATCTAACTCCCTCAGCAAAACCTTCTATTCCCCTCTCCCTCATATATATCTAGCTTTCCCATAAATGTATCTATACTGTTCACCTCAACTACTCCCTGCACTCTCTGGGTAAAGGAGATTCTTCTGAATTCCCCATTTGTTTTCTTGGTGACTCATATTGATGACGTCTACATATGCTCTTTTCCATAAGTGGAAATGTTCTCTTTGTATCCACTCTATCAAAACCTTTCAAAATTTTAAAGACCTCGATTAGGTCCACTATCAGCCTTCTCTTTTCAAGAGAAAAGTGACCCAGCCTGTTCATCCTTTCCTAATGGGTTGCAGTTTTAGTATCACAGTTGTATATACTTTTTGCATGCTCTCCAGTGCTTCTAAATCCTTTTTGTAACATGGTGACCAGAATTTCTCTCAGTACTCAAGTTTGGTCTAATCAAGGTTCAATGCAAGTTTAGCACAAATTCTCTATTTTTCAATTCTACCCTCCTAGAAATAAACCCTAGTGCCTGGGTTGCCTTTTTGGGGGGGGGGGGGGGGCTTTATTAATCTGCCTTGCTACATTTAGTGATTTGTGCATTTTACTCCCAAATCCCTTTGCTCTACTACCCCACTTAGATTATTTCCCAAGTAATATGTGACCCTCCTAATCTTCTTACCTAAACGTAATACTTAAAAGTTGAAATTCATTTGCCTACTATATGCCAGGATGATGTCATGAAGTACCTCTTTGTGCACACAAAGCATTGTGGAAATTTGGAACGCTCTCCCCTAAAAAGCTGTGAATGCTGGAGGGGTCAACTAAAATCTTCAAAACAGTGATTGATATATTTTTGATAGGGAACAGTATTAAGGGGTATGGAACCAAGGCAGCTAAATGAAGTTAAGATATCGATTAGCCATGATCTAATTGAAGGAAAGAACAAGCTTGATGTGCTGAATCTCTAATTCCTGTTCCCATGTTCCTTCCTAAATACTGTGACTATTCAAATCAAATGGAGGGAACTACTTTAAGTCTCTATTGGACATGTGGTTATGTACCAATCTGTGATGAAGTGACATGTTTTGATTTTTCTCATTAACTCATAAGGTGAGGAACCTGTTCTAGACTCTGACGTTCATCTGTAAGAGAACAGAGAACTGTCTAGTCTGTGTCAGAGAAATATGGAAATTACTGAGTGCCTTATCACCTAGCAAGTACTTCTGCAAAGACCTCTTCACAATCTATACACTTCTTTCTATTTCTCACTATTCAATGCTAGGTGACATGGTGATGTTAGAGTGTGTTTACTCCATTCTCACCCAGAAATATTTCAAACTCTTCTGACGTAAACTATGGACCATATCTGGCATCATCATCTCTGGCGACCCATAAATTGCAAACCAGTTTCTCAAAACCTTAATAGTTTTGGCACTTGTGGTTATTGGGCATAGACTCAACATTTATCTATTTGCTATAGCTATCGACCATAACAATGTACTCTTTCCCTTCCACTTCAAATAAATTGGAATGTATTTGTTTTCATGGTTGTCTTGTGTTTGACCATGGAATAAAAGGAACCTTGGTTGGATCATTTCTCATTCTAAGTCACACTTCACAACGTTTCACCAACTCTTCAATATCTCTATCTACCTTTGGATACCAAAAATAACTTCTTACTACTGTTTTCATATGGAAAATCCCAGTGTGCTCTTGAAGAAGTTCCTCCAATAATCTCTCTCTAAACCTTGGCGGAATAATGATTCTTAGCCCCATAGGAGACAGCCTTGATCTACATAGTTGATTTCTACACAGTTGATGCGTGAAATGCTCCTGCAATTTATCATCACATGCCTTAGGTTAGCCATTCATAACATAATCTGAGCACTTTACTGAGCAAAATTTGCAAGTTTCTTCACTCATTTCACTGGCAGGCACTGGCATGTTATTTGTGTACATAAAGTAATTCCCAGATAATTCAGTGGCTGAAAATGAACCAGCCTTCACTGGAAATTCTGAAATAATTTGCATGATCTGCTGGCTTATAATATTTAATTTCATACTAATCGCTAATTTTATCATTTGGTCCTCTTTGCTCAAAGATCGCTTTGTGCTCTCTTAGCACTGTTAATCAGAATAAGAGGTTGTGGTGGAAGAATTAATCCAGGCAGGTCTTTTGGTTTAAGCTGGTTTATTTTCAAGGCAACTTCTCAGTGCTACTGACTTCCAAGTAGCTTCCACACAAAGTGTTCCACCTGGATCTTTTTATTCTATTTAGATGGGATAATCAATGCCCATCACCTGTTTAACTAACAATTGGTTTTAACAAGGTGATTGCCATATTAACAAGTGCTTCCTCAATGACAGATGTACTCTTACTGTTCCCTATAAATAACTTGGCCCAGTTTAACCATGTTTTCTTAAGCCAATTCCTTCCCATCAGGGAGATGGTGTTCCTCCTATCACTATCAGTGACAAGTAATAGGATGCATCATGGTATTCCATCCTAACACCAACTTCACCTAATACTGGAATACTGTTATTGGAATAACTTAGACAGTGTCACACCAATTTTGTGTAAGGGAATGTGACTTAGGGGCTTCTTGGATTCTCCTGGTGAGATAAACACAGCTGCAGCTGGAGCAATGCTCAAAGTAAGTTGTGATCTCTTTCATTTTTACTGTGGGAGCTGGAAATATCTTCAGCTTTTCTACTCTATTCTTCCATGTGCTGCTTTTCTTGCTCTCTGAACAAGTACAACTATTGATTTTTCCGCTTGATAACATCAATTTCTGTTTCCACATCTATCATATTCGAGGATTTCCAGTGATCTCGACCTGTTGTATGGCTGTGTCCTGGAGCTTTGCCACAGCCTGGAACGTTACTGTTTCCTCTATTCTTGCACACCATCTGGAGAGGACTGATTTTCCCACAGGGATAGCACTCTAACTGGAAACGGAGGCATTTAAATGGTTGGTGGCTACCATGGCAATGGTAAGATCTAAATTTCTGACTGAGTCTGTGAACTTGGCTGCCCTGGCCAGGATCTCACTGATATCCAGTGGACCTCCCCCATTGGCGCAGAAAAAGAACTTCTTTACAATTTACAACCTCTCTCTTTCTGCCACTTCCATGGGTGAGGCCTCAATCGCAGGCCTTCTTCCAAATCAGCTTATTCTCTTTGCTCAAAAGCTTGGCCTGAATTTTATTGTTCTTTAGGGATCCTAGAAATCAACCTTAAAAACACGTTTATAACTTGGTGCCATACCCACAGTGACAAGAAAGTTTATTTAATTTGAGAATGTAATCTGCAACAGTCTCACTTGACAAATGCTTCCTTTCACTGAATGCGACTCTCAGTGCAATCTCATTCTTAGTCATGCCATAATATGAGCCTAGAATCTCATTAATTTCAGAATAATCCATAGTGCTGGGGTTTCACAGGTAACGCTGGTTAAGCACTACCTCAAGAGCATCTGGCCCTATTATGGTGAGGAAAACATTTTCTTTATCCTCATCTCCTATTTTATTCACTTTCAGCCAAATGTGTAACCTTCATTTGTAATTATATCAGTGCTCTTTGTTAGGGTTGAATTCCAACATTGTCCCCAAATACATTGTCCCCAAATACATCTTCAGTACCATTTTTATCAATTCCATTCCGTGCTGACTCATTGTGTACCTGAATACGATGTGCACACATAGCAATCTTTCAAATTACTCAAACTTCCTAAAGATCAACTTTAGGAGCTCCAAAAAATGTGTCACAATATTCTTCAGCCCTTTATCTCTCAAAAAGAAATGTAAATGAAAGTTCTATCCCATCCTTTTCACCATCTTTCTGTTGTGCATTGCACTGAGTAAGACTAACACATACTCAGCTACAGGCAGCCATTACTGAACTAACTTTACTTACATCTCCCCACCAGAGAAGGCAGTAGAGAGATCAATATAACAAAATGTTCAGGTTTGCAATGTACTACAGGAGTGCTCAGAACTGAATGGGGACTGGACCTGGGACCTTCCTGGTTTAGATTAACTAGCTAGTCTCCACCATCTGGGATATGGGGGAAAATCATTAACAACTCCTAAAATAGAGAAAGGCTTTTCATAAATGAACATGTGCCCCATTAGCTGAGAGGATGTTAGTGCAGGGGAACTGAATTCTTCCCATTTCAATGACACGCTGGCAGAATCCACACACCCTGATGTACTGTAGAGCACCCTCTTCTCTACACTATCAATGCACCTCAGAAGGGTGCCCTCAAATGCACATCAAGCCTGACATTTTTACCCATTTCCCACTCTGCGCTCCTTGGAGTGATAATACCAATTGTTTTTTAAAATTCATTCACAGCATGTGAGTGTCACTGGCTAGGCCAGCAATTATTGTCCACCCCTAATTGCCCTCAAGAAAGTGGTGATGAGCCACCTTCTTGAATCACTGCAGTCATGTAGTGTAGATACATCCACAGTGCTGTTAGGAAGGAAGTTCCAGGATTTTGGCCCAGTGACAGTGAAGGAACGGCAATATGTTTCCAAGTCAGGATGGTGTGTGGCTTGGAGGAGAACTTGCAGCTGGTGGTATTCCTATGTGTCTGCTGCCCTTGTCCTTCCAGGTGGTAGAGGACGGGGGTTTGGAAGGTGCTGTTGAAGGAGCCTTGGTGAGTTTCTGCAGTGCATCTTGTAAATGGTACACACTGCTGCCACTGTGCATCGGTGGTGGAGGGAGAGAACGTTTAAGGTGGTGGATGGGGTGTCAATCAAGCGGCTGCCTTTGTCCTGATGGTGTTGAGCTTCTTGAGCTTTGTTGGAGCTGCGCTCATCTAAGCAAGTGAACAGTATCCCAACACATTCCTGTCCTGTTTCTTCTAGATGGTGGACAGGCTTTGGAGATTCAGAAGGTGAGTTACTTGCTGCAGAATTCCCAGCCTCTGACCTGCTCTTGTAGCCACAGTATTTATATGGTTGGTTGAGTTCAGTTTCTGGTCAATGATAACCCCCAGGGGATTCAGACAGAGACAGAGGGGATTCAGTGATGGTAATGCAATTGAGTGTCAAGGGCAGATGGTTAGATTTTTCTCATTGGAGACACAAATTAGGGATCGTTTAGTGATGTAGGCCCATTCTCACTAGGAATTAGACCTTTCCAGTGAACAGAGGGAGAATATTTTCAGCTTATCAGTCTGGATTTGATTCAATAGCCAGAATTTTAGGACCGGCATGTGGACTCGGCAGGAGCAGGCAGTCGGGAAGCCCACAATCGGCTTCACAATGCCATTTTACGTGGGCAGGCCAATTAAGAAGGGGCGGGAGCACAATGTTCACTGGGTCCAATGGCAACACGGCGGCCGATTCAAAAGCAGCCGCAGCAGCCATGTGAAGGCTGCCAGTGAAGCAGACACACCTCATCATGGAGCTCGTAAGTGCTGAACATGGCAGGTGGGAGGGCAGGTCAGCAGGTCCTGTGTTTTCCCGATGAGTGTCTCGCTATCCTCCTGGAGGAGGTGGCACTTGTCCTCAGGGATGAGAGGAGGACCCCCCAACTCACCAAAAATACCTGAGCCGGGGGGGTGGTGGCATCCAGGGTAAGCTCTCATGATGTAGTGAGGCACACATGGGTGCAATGCGGTAAGCGGTTCAATGATGATCTCCTGCGATCGGAAAGGGTGAGTACTGTGTTGGCATAGGTCACTTAACATAGCAGTTAGGAGCCCCCCGCCCCACCCCTCCTCCACACCTCAGTGTTCTTAGAGTGAGAGTGGCAAATGTCAATGAGGCAGCATCTGGTCAAGGGGTTGAGCCCTGACTGCTTGGATTGAGTGTCTTGCAGATCCAGGACCACAAATCGGCTGAGCCCTCCGAGATATTCCTCAGGTGGGGTTGGCCAGGCTGCAATGGCAATGCAGGTACAGGGTGGACTAATCTATGCTCCTCTGTCCTTTCAGGAGAAGACATCCCATATCAATGCAGAGAGGTTGCGGACTGGCGGAGAACTGCACCACCTTCTAATCCTGAGTAGATATAAGGAGGCCCTGGAGCTGGAGAGGCACCATGCATTTTGGTCAACCGGCCGCGGTGAAGTTGGGGTGCCAGAAGGAGGTAAGAGTGCAGCACACCAAGGTCAGAATGTCTAAGAGCAATCATTCCATTGTTGTCTCTATATTGATGTCAGCCTCAAACATGGAATCCCCATTGATAATGGAAAGATGAGGGCACCCTGATCTGGGTGCCAGGCATGCACAGTAACAGAATAACGACTTCAACTAATGACATGTTCTTGTTTGTCCTTTCAGGCTCACCAGCAGCCCATCGGGGTGAGGAGCCTGAAGGCCCATCGCTGACCACAGAGGACAGCAACCATGGAAACAACCTGAGTCACACTCTCTCAGCCAAGCAGGCACCAGCGCAAATACCAGCACCTCAGTGGGCATTAGATCGGCGGATAGTATCTCTGTGCACAGCGGTGAGGGCACTTCACACTCGCTTGAGGTGCAGGCAGAGGCAGATAGTGCCCGGGGCGCCAGCAGTTGGTGGACTGCTGGGAACCAGGAACATGCTCAGTCGGTGGTTGATGGCGTGCCTCTGGCATTGTCCCTGAAGAGGCAGATGCTGGATGTCCAGCAGGGTGTGCGGGAGGATCTGGCGGAGATAGATAAGGGAATGAGCACCATGGTCTCCATTGTGGAGGAGTCCTTGCAGAGCATGACCAGTGCAATGACCCTCATGACCAAGCGCACTGCCTCCTCCACGGAGAGAGTGGCGATTCTCATGCAGAGGCCCCTCTAGAAGTTGCATCAGGGGTTCCTGGGGATGCGATCAGACCTACAAGCCCTCACACTGGCAATAACCTCAGGTGGTCACTGTCAGTGTGGAAGATGTATTGGGCACCCAGTATCCCAGCTAGGTGCCCATCCATTAATGGTGAGCAGGGAGGTCCAAAGCGACCCGACGTTGGCGCACGAGCTGCTTGTCGTCTCTGCAGGCTCCTCTCAGGGCACTCCGGATGATGGCAGCAGCTCCTCTGCCCCTCTACCAGTGACTGTGGCATCGATGAGGCTGCGGCGACTGGGGAAATGCCAGCCGTGGCACTGGCGGGGCCAGCACATGCTCCAGAGGCCAGAGGACACCTGCCAAGGTCATCAAGGCCAACAGGACAGCACAGTGAGCAGGTTGTCTCCAATGCCGGTGTCATCGAGGGGGGAGCAACTAGACGTAGCACTCACAAGCGAAAACTTAAAGCACCTTAAGCACAAGACGGATTTTATCACTGGTGATATTTTTTTCCCCCAGTTTTATGTTAAATATTATTTGGTGTGATGGATAACATCTTTCAATTTAATTTGTATTGTGTATGTCAGGCACCACAGCATTAAATGTGTTTCTGTTCAACATGCCTCTGGGTGCTTCATTAGTTCTGCAGGTGCAGGGTAACCCATGATATTATGAGTGACTTGTTTGTCATTGAGCTTAATGGAAATGGCAAATAGTACATATTGTTCACCAAGCAAATGTTCCTGTCAGGAATCGAACATGAAGCCTGCAGCCCTGGCATGGGGTGGTGGTTCTTATTTCGTAGGCTAGCTAAAGGAGCATCGGATCAAAACCGCCAGGGTGTTCCTGCCTCCCTGGAGGTTCCCCAGGTCAGTGTCTATCCCCTCAGCATTCTCCTGACCGTGCTCGTCCTTGGACTCACTACTGGACTCATCGTATGTTGCCAGAGCAGCTGCGTCAGCATCATCTTCCTCCACTGTGTCCCCACTTGAGTGCCAGATTGTGGAGAGCACAGCATGCAACCACTATCAGTGACACACGATCTGGGAGGGGTCGGTATTGCAGTGTGCCCTTGAACTGTCCAGGCATCGGAAACGCATCTTGAGAAGACCTATGGCCCTCTCTACCACCGCCTTTGTGGAGGCATGGCTCCTACTGTTCTTGGACGGTGGAGGGGCATCATGAGCTATCTTTTGAGGGGATAGCCTCAGCTGGGCTGGAGCACTGAGGAGCTTCGGCACCTGAGCACGTCTCAGGATGTAAGCATCATGGGAGCTGCCTGGGTACTTTGCACAGACTTGTAAAATCAGCATCCTGTGTTCATGGAGTGGAAGCCCTTACCATTGATGAAGGCACAGGGCTCACCTGCTGGCACTTTGATGGCCACTTGCGTGCAGTCTATTGCACCCTGGATGCGGGAGAACCCAGCAATTGCTGCAAAGCCTCTGGCTCACTCTGCCTGGCTGGCCTCGTCTGTGCGGCAGTGAATGAAAGTCAATGCATGCCTGAACAGAGCGTCTGTCACCAACTTGACAACTGTGGACAGCTGATTGGGAGACGCCACAAAAATCACCCAATGACCCCTGGACAGAGCCAGAGGCATAGAAGTTGAGGCCACTGTGACCTTCAGCACACTGGCATGGAAGTGTCCACCTACACAATCGGAGCTGATCTCAGGGCCTATCATCTGACAGATGGAGGTCACTGTCTCCATCGAGAGGTGGAGCCTCCTTCGGCATTGCACCTCAGACATATTGAGGTAGCTGCATTGCTGCCTGTAAACTCTGGCAGCAGGATAGTGGCATCTTCTGCAGCCCCTTCTGCCTTGGACTTCCTGTTGGCCCTGCGCCTGTCCTCCCACAAGTCACTCCCCTGGAGGCTGAAAAGGGGCACCTGACCTCCTCCCCCTTCTGGTCCTCTCTTCCTTCTCAGAGGAGGTTTTTCCAGCGGAGACCACAATCCCCATTCCCAGTAAGGGAAGTCTGTCTGATACCTGGAAGGACCCAAGTGGTGTGACTCCTCCGGTGTCCTGAACTAAAGCCTCTTATTTCTGTCAAAGCAGCTCTGAAGCAAAATGAAGTTGTCCTGCTCACACAAGCAAGCAGCAACAACTTATAAGCTAAAGTACAAACAACTCTCACTAGCAAGCGCACTCACCCTTATCCCGCCCGTGGATGAGGTTTTTGAAAATGTGGCCTGCCCGTTACACCCATGCGATGCCCTGAAGATCGCACGAGCTACGTAAAATCACAGACAATTGGTGCCACAAGGGCCTTAACTGGCCCATTAATTAATGGTGGATACGCCTCCGTTTTCATCTTTCGTCCACCTAGTGAAAATTCACGATGTTGCGCGGTGACATAGGGACGCACGCCCGACGTCATCGTGTGTCATTTTACGTTCCAGCGTGTCAGGCGCACGCCCGCACACCAAAGGTAAAATTCTGGCCAATAAAGACTGAAAACTGTTACTTACCCTGCTGCATTTTCTCAATCTCCCCTTTTTTTAAAACAAAAAAGCACAATGAAACAGCAGGTAAACAGCCATGAATTGGATGATGGTTAACATTTTATAACAGATCGCCAGTTATAGAGAAACAAAATAGGCATTTATAGGGAAGGAAAATACAACAATGTGCAGCCTTGTGGGTTCATGCATGCTGCAAGGCAGGTGCTGCAAATGGATGTTACATGAGCAAATACGTTTTCTTTTAAGTACAATAAAGGGCCCAATATGAAGTTTTCAAATTCATACTGGAGTCTTTGGAACTAAATTTAAAACTGTTCTGGGATTTAATTCTGGTTAAGCCTCCAATACTTCACTTTAAATACGTTGGGGCACAAAACTAACAATTCCACCTACAGTCCATTAACTAAATGAGAACTTTTCTTCAATTGAGCTATTGGTATCTACTACGGAGAAGGTTCATGGCTGCAGACAGAAACACTTTCCCCATACGCTGATTAAAGCGCCTAATTATAAATCTGAATTTTATCCCCCAACTGGTGAAGTTTGGGTTTTTGGAACAGAAACGAAATTGTAGAAATGCCTCTGTTTCATGGAAATGAAAGCCTGAGGTTCCTTTTGAGACTCCTGGTTATTATTCTGGGAGATGCAAAGAAGTGACAGATATGTAATAGGCTAGTTCCTTCCCTAGTTCTTTTTAAAAATTACATGGTGAACTCTTACCAGATATTCATCTGTTCCCCTTTTAATCAGTCAGGTAGCTAAGATGGTCCTCTGTATTCACATGAGGCAGTCTATTCAATGAAAGGTGCAACCAATTCTAACTCATTCCTGTGCTTTCCAACTGTGCTCCCCCACCCCCAACACCCACATATCCCCTCAAGGCATCTTGCTCTTACTATTTTTGAACCTAGAAGAACTCATTATAAATGATTTCCAGCAAAAGTGATCTTTAGTTAAGTTGTGCAGTATCATGCATAATACATCTGCCACAAACTGTGCTCATTAGAATTGTAAATTCACTTCTTTAAACACTGGGTGATTTTTCTGCGATCATTAAATTGACGTAAAAAATGTTCTCTCGCTTGAGAATTGGATATTTCTACTGACCCAGCATTTTGATAAATAAATTTTGAGCTGACACTCAATTTTCACCCAGATGGCATTAAACCCTCAACTCACATTAACCAGTGAAGCTCCAAACACAATTGGAGTTCTTTTTTATATTCAGTGCCTTGTTGAATTAATTTTGTGGTTAAACATTTGTTACAGCCCCTCAAGTGATGATGCAGCTTCACTTTAGTTACTGAATTGTGTAAATAACCTCATTAAGCTATAAAGCTTTCCAATGTTACATTATTACCATTTGTCAATCTCACACAATGATTAATGGAAAAAAGTCAAACTGATTTTTCAGGGTTTCTGATTTGGACTCATTGTTGGGCGATAAGGGAGCTCTACATTGCATTTAATTCCAATGTTATTGATCACGAGATGCAAGCATCTTTCACTCATGAGCAAGACAAATAGTGCATTTTATAGGACCTATTCTGTTAAGAGAGAAACTTGCTTGGTTCTGAGACAGCACATACTTAGCACGCATCTATCACAAATTAGTAATGTGGTATGTGAATTTAAGTGCGATGCTGGATATGTAGGCTATGCCTCCTCCTCAGCCCACACCAAATAAATCCTCAAGACCTGCGTTATTTCCCTCGTTCATTCTGACCAGAAGTTAAATTAAACTGAAACACTGTTATTCTCCTTATCTTGAAACCTATACTTGGGAGTCTAATGTTTGGATTATGCGGATAATATGAAGAATGAAGACAACCTTACAAAGTAGACGGTTCTTCATTTAAGCATCCACACACACACAAAAGAAGCACATAAGTAACAGATTTAAGGAAAAGTACAATTTAAGGAGATGAGTTAGAGATGCCCATGCAGAGAAGCTGTGGCGCCAGCTGTCAAGTCCGACCATGGGTATAGCAGTCAAATCAATGGTAATGATTAAAGTGTGAGGATCATTTCAAGTGACAGGTTTGCAAATACTATCAATTGGAAGATGATTCAGAGATGTGCAGATTAAACCATAACCTGGTAAATAAACTTTTACCAGGCCTCCTCTCAGACAGTATTGCTGCAGAATACAACCAAACAGCCTCTTAGCTACCTGTTGTTTGTCCATCAGGTAGCCTCAGGAATCAAGATAATTGAGACTTCCAAAGTTGCTTCATGTGATACCCGTAGTATTTTAGAGCATCTAGACCATTTACATAGTGCAAAGGATGGTCAACTTTTGAGTCCAGTAGTGGCAGATAAACCAATCTCAAACTAAATGAGCAGGGCAGCAACTTTTGGTTAGAACTGAAAGATCCTAGGGACCTACCTGATCATACCAAATTAGATAGGATGGGTCTGCAACAAGGGCTAGCAATTAATTACTCAGAATTGAAAGTAAAATCAACATTGCAGTTTTCCATGTAAGAAATGTAAATTCACACAATCCAAGGAGATTGAACAGTTGATACATTGAGTATTGAAGTAATGAAACAGTTAAGGTCCCAAAGGGGAAGCAACGAAGGCTTAATTGGGCATTATTTCTAAATTAATTGCATAAAAGAGGATATGGAGTGATCGGTTAATGAATCAAATGCAAATATGTCACAATATGAGCTCAATTAATAACAAATAATTGAACAGATGCATATAAAATAACACTTTGTGCAATGTCATAGATCAAAACTCTGTTATTGCACTTTTAGAAGACATTCTTCAGGAACTGATCAAGGTGTCCGAAGTTGGGAAAAACCTGTTTCCACAGTTGCCGTCTTTTAATACCAAATCCTCATTTGCATGGTTTTGGGTTCAATAATTTTTCCTCTTCCCAGTGAGAAGAATCGCTCCAAATAAGGGGATAGCCCTCACCACACCATTGCGAACCATAGTTATAAGGTCACTGAAATAACAGAGACAAAAGTTGGCTCTTCCTTCCATTTTTTAAATTACATCATGTGATGGAATCCATGTTTGCAGCAGCAATGGGGGAGCGGGTGTGAGCTGTTGTCTGAAAAATTTGTTGAATGTTCTTTTGGGTGCCCTCTCTCTAGTTTCAAAGCTAGTACTTTTTTCAGTCAGATCTGAACTGAAAGGGAGGCTGAAACTTCAGGCTTTTGGGGAAACTGCAACTAGTTGAAATTAGAGAAATGACACAGATCCATCCAAACTCTCATAACCCAACAATGCAGTGCAGGCAGGCTGAAGAAAACAAAGGCCAGATCCAGGAGCTGGCAGTATGGCGAGTATTTCCTATTTATCTCAACTAGGAAATTTAATCTGGTGGAAGTAGAACATTTATTGAAATAATAATAATATAAGCACAGGCAGAACCAGAGAAATTTATTAAAATTTAATCAGTAAAATAATTAATCAAACAACATAAAGACGGCAGGGCAGGTCATATGTGTGGCTACAGAATATGGGCGCTTGTGGACACCAGTGTGATCCAAGGCAAACACATCTGCATGAAGTGGATTTGGCAGGAGACACTTCGCCTTAGTGTCATTGAGCTGGAGGTTGAGCTACAGACACTGACATATCAGGAGAGGGAAAGTTACCTGAAACATTATGTTCAAGGAGGCGGTCACACCCTTGAGGATATGGTTGTCTGATTGGGCCATGGTCAGGGAAGGTGGAATTGCGAATGAGGCAGGCATGGGGATCGAGAAGGTAGAAGTGGAGGAGCCTCAACCCTTGCAATTGCCCAACGTGTTCATGGTTTTTGCAGTCTGTATGGGTGAAAGCAGGAGCTGCAGGGTGGATGAGTTAATAAGAATATAGTAGTTTGGTAGAACAGAACTTGAGTATTGCTGAAAAAAAAAGACATGTCTAATTAAGCCTTTCATCTTGCACTCATCAGGACACTTCACAAGAATACCAATCTAAGGGGAAAACACCAATTTTTACTGTATGTGAAGAGTCTGCTGATTGGTTTGCAAGCGGCATTGCCATGGAGAAAGCACCAGTGATGGTGACTGACAGTTAACTGCCAACCATTGTTTGAAATTTAAAGCAGGCAGCTTGACCCTGACTGGTGAAGGCATTGTCCTGAGGAATGAGTCAGCGAATGGCTGTCGCTTATTTTGTTTAGCTGAAATAGTCACAATGTGTGTACACATTCTTTCTGTCCGCAAAGAACAGGGTCTATATATTAATACATATAGCTTCCAGTACATGCAAATGCAAGCTGGTTGACAATCTTAAACTGGTTGTCAGCATAATTTTCAGCACATTGAGGATTATTTAGCAAATGTTGTCCAATCGTGGAATCACATCTAATGCTGGGCACTGTTTTGAGTTTTGCAAGCACAGGCTGGTGGGAAACAGTGGCTGGGATATGCTGTTTGATACAATCCACCAGTCTTCAGGATGTATGGCCTACAGACCTAGCATCACACTGACACTGAAATTCATATACCAAATTACTAATTTGTGTGATAGGCAGAATGTCTTTTTGGCTTAAGCCAAAAGCAAAAAAACTGCGGATGTTGGAAATTGAAAATAAAAACAAAATTACCTGGAAAAACTCAGCAGGTCTGGCAGCATCTGTGGAAAGGAGCACAGTTAACATTTCGAGTCCGCATGACTCTTCAACAGAACTAAGGAAAAATAGAAAAGGGGTGAAATATAAGCTGGTTTAAGGGGTCGGCGTTGCGACAAGACAGTGGATAGAGGGCCAGTGATAGGTGGACATAACTAAAGGATGTCACAGACAAAAGGACAAAGAGGTGTTGAAGATGGTGATATTATTTAAAGGAATTTGCTAATTAAGGGTAAAAAGCAGGACAAGCAAGGTACAGATAGCCCTAGTGGGGGTGGGGTGAAGGAATCGAAAAAGGCTAAAAGGTAGAGGTAAAACAATGGATGGAAATACATTTAAAAATAATGGAAATAGGTGGGAAAAGAAAAATCTACATAAATTATTGGAAAAACAAAAAGGAGGGGGAAAAATCAGAAAGGGGGTGGGGATGGAGAAGAGAGTTCATGATCTAAAATGTTGAACTCACCATTCGGTCCGGAAGGCTGTAAAGTGCCGAGTAGGAAGATGAGGTGCTGTTCCTCCAGTTTGCGTTGAACTTCACTGGAACAATGCAGCAAGCCAAGGACAGACATGTGGGCATGAGAGCAGGGTGGAGTGTTGAAATGGCAAGCGACAGGGAGGTCTGGGTAATGCTTGCGGACAGAACGAAGGTGTTCTGCAAAGCGGTCACCCAGTCTGCGTTTGGTCTCTCCAGTGTAGAGGAAACCGCATTGGGAGCAACAAATGCAGTAGACTAAGTTGAGGGAAGTGCAAGTGAAATGCCGTTTCACTTGAAATGAGTGTTTGGGCCCTTGGACGGTGAGGAGAGGGGAAGTAAAGGGGCAGGTGTTGCATCTTCTGCGGTTGCATGGGAAGGTGCCTTGGGAGGGGGTTGAGGTGTATGGGGTGATGGAGGAGTGGGCAGGTGTTGCATCTTCTGCGGTTGCATGGGAAGGTGCCTTGGGAGGGGGCTGAGGTGTATGGGGTGATGGAGGAGTGGACCAGGGTGTCACGGAAGGAACGTTCCCTACAGAATGCCACCGGGGTGGGGGGGGGGGTGCTGAAGGGAAGATGTGTTTGGTGGTGGCATCATGCTGGAGTTGGCGGAAATGGAAATGGTAGAGGATGATCCTTTGAATGTGGAGGCTGGTGGAGTGATAACTGAGGACAAGGGGGACCCTATCATGTTTCTGGGAGGGAAAAGGTGTGAGAGTGGATGCGCGGGAGATGGGCCGGACACGGTTGAGGGCCCTGTCAACCACCGTGGGTGGAAAACCTCGGTTAAGGAAGGACGAGGACATGTCAGAGGAACTGTTTCTGAAAGTGGCATCATCAGAACACGGAGGCCAAGGAACCGAGAGAATGGGATGAAGTCCTTACAGGAAGCGGGGTGTGAGGAGCTGTAGTCGAGGTAGCTGTGGGAGTCGGTAGGCTTGTAATGGATATTGGTGCACAGTCTATCACCAGAAATTGAGACAGAGAGGTCAAGGAAGGGAAGTGAAGTGTCAGAGATAGACCACGTGAAAATGATGGAGGGGTGGAAATTGGAAGCAAAATTAATAAAAATTTTCCAGGTCCAGACGAGAGCATGAAGCAGCACCGAAGTAATCGTCGATGTACCGGAGAAAGAGTTTGGGAGGCGTCCGGAGTAGGACTGGAACAAGGAATGTTCCACATACCCCATAAAGAGACAGGCATAGCTGGGGCCCATGCGGGTACCCATAGCCACACCTTTTATTTGGAGGAAGTGAGAAGAGTTTAAGGAGAAATTGTTCAGTGTGAGAACAAGTTCAGCCAGACGGAGGAGAGTAGTGGTGGATGGGGATTGTTCAGGCCTCTGTTTGAGGAAGAAGCAGAGAGCCCTCAGACCATCCTGGTGGGGGATGGAGGTGTAGAGGGATTGGACGTCCATGGTGAAGAGGAGGTGATTGGGGCCAGGGAACTGGAAATTGTTGATATGATGTAGAGTGTCAGAGGAATCATAGATGTAGATGGGAAGGGACTGGACAAGGGGAGAGAGAATGGAGTCAAGATAGCGAGAAATGAATTCCACGGGGCAGGAACAGGCTGACACGATCGGTCTGCCGGCACAATCCTGTTTGTGGAATTTGGGTAGGAGGTAGAAGTGGGCTGTCCGAGATACCTGATAGTCTCCCAACCTCGGACAGCCGCCACCAACACCCCCCCCCCACCCCCCCACCCCCTCCCCCCACCCCCAACCGCCCCCCCCGACCCCCGACCCCCCCCCCCCCTCCCCCCACCCCCACCCCACCCCCACCCCCAACCCCCCCATCCCAAAACCAGCTTATATTTCACCCCTTTTCTATTTTTCCTTAGTTCTGTTGAAGAGTCATGCGGACTCGAAACGTTAACTGTGCTCCTTTCTACAGATGCTGCCAGACCTGCTGAGTTTTTCCAGGTATTTTTGTTTACATTGTCTTTTTGGCTTGACAGCAACATCCTGTTAGTGGCGAACACCACTTGTGATGCTACTGCTAACAGCTAACTTCACCTGTTTCTCAATTTTTTAAGACAGATTACCCTGGAAGGGCAAGGTGAGGTAGAATGGGCACTTTTCAGGACAGGAAGTGACGGCCTTAGACCCGTTCATGAGTTTGCGAGATATACAGCACTAAATGATCTGATCAGGATAGCCATTACCCTGCAGGATGCCTTTGATGCGCCCTATTTCAGCATCAAGCTTGAATGGTGAACAAATGGCTCGGGCCCTATTTACAAGGTTGCCGATAAGACCACTCTTATAGCGTGTGGAACTGTGAGAATCCTAACGTAAATATTGATAGTGAAGGTAGGCTTGTGGTCGACTGTGTTAGAAAATTGCCTGGCAGGTTTCTCAACTAGCACGTGAAGGATGAGTTCATCTGACTGCTCCATTTCAAAAGTGAATTTCAGCGCAGGTTGGAGCCCATTAAGATAAGAAAGGAAATTGTTACATGCAGCTTATTGAACTTATGAACTCAGCAACTTGCGTAATTGTGTTCAGTTCTAATGACACATGTATGCCCAAATAGATGGCGTTGCCATGGGATCCCCGCTAGGCCCAGCTCTCACCAACATCTATGTTGGGTTCCATGAGAAACGTGTCTGCGATGGAATGACACCTAACCCTCTCATATTCCTGATATGTGTGTGATACATTTGCTATATTTAAATCCGCAGCCGCATGTTGTCTCACGCTGCTTTTATGCAATAGCAACACGAGTGGTATCTGTCACTAACAGGGTACTGCCATCAAGCCAAAAAGCCATCTAGCACACAAATGAGTAATGAGGTATATGAATTTAAGTGCCAGAGTGATGCTGGATATGTAGGCCATACGTCCCAATGACTGGTGGATCGTATCAAATGGCATGTCCCAGCTGCTGTTCACAACGGGCACAGTACAGGCCATATCCAACCGACCCGTGCTTCCAAAATTCAAAACACAGTGTCCAACATTAGATCTGATTCCGCGATTGGATAACATTTGTTAAATAATCCCCAGTGTGCTGAGAATTACGCTGACAACCAATTTAAGATTGTCAGTCCGGGCTCGCAGCATGATGCATTTGCTGGAAGCCACATATATTAATACACAGGGCCATATTCTTTTCAGGCAGAAAGAAAATATATACACACGTTGCGTCTGTTTCAGCTAAACAAAATAAATGACAGTCATTTGCTGACTCAGTCCTCAGGGCAACATCTTAACCAATCAGGGCCAAGCTGACTGGTTTAAATTTCAAACAATGGTTGGCAGTTAACTATCAGTCACAATCACTGGTGAATTCTCCATGGCAACACTATTTGCCAATCAATCAGCACACTCTTTCATATACAGTATAAATTGTTGTTTTCCTCTTTTATTGGTATTCCTGAAAAGTGTCCTGATGAGTGCAAGATGAAAAGTTTCTTTTTTCAGTAATACTTGGAAATGTAGTGGTAGTAGGGGACAGTATAGTCAGGGAGATAGACACACTTCTCTGCAGCAAAGAACGTAAGTACAGAAAGCTGTATTGCCTTTCTGGTGCCAGGTTTGGGACATCTGCTGTAGGCTGGAGAGAAACGGGCAGTGGGGAGGAGGGTCCCAGTTGTCATGGTGCACATAGGTATTAACGACACAGGACTAGGAAGGAGGTTCTGCTCTGAGTGTACAGTAGTTAGGGGCTAAGTTAAAAGCAGAACCTCAAAAGCAATAATCTCTAGATTATTACCTGAGCCATGAGCAAATTGGGAGTCGGGTAAACAAGATTAAAGAATTACATGTGTGGCTCAAAGGTTGGTGTGGGAGAAATAGGTTTCCATTCATGGGGCATGCACACCAGTATTAGGGAAATTACCCTGGGTCTCTGGATCACTCGTCCAGAGTTAATAAAGGATGAGATCAATACATTAGTGAGAGAGGATCTTAGTTTGGAAAATCAAGATGTAAAATCAGTTTAGGTGGAGCTAAGACCAGCAAGGGGCAGCAAACATTGGTAGGAGTTGATTATAGGCCACCAAACAGTAGTGGTGATACAGGGCATGGTATAAATCAGGAAAGTAGAGGCGCATGTAACAAGGGTAACACAGTAATCATGGCGGACTTCAATCTACATATATACTGGGTAAACCTAATTAGCACTAATGCTGTGGAGGACAAATTCCTGGAATATATCTGAGATGGTTTTCTAAAATAGTACGTTGATGAACTAACCTGAGAATGGGCTATTTTAGATCCCGTCTTAAGCAATGAGAAAGGGCTAATTAATAATCTCACTGTAAAGGAGTCTCTCAGGAAGAGTACCGTAATAAGATAGAATTTTACATTAAGTTTGAAAGTGATGTAGTTCAATCCAAAACTAGGTTCTTAAACCTAAACAAAGGAAACTATGAAGGTATGAGGGGCTAATTAGCTATGATGCAGACAGGCAATGGCTGGCATTTAAAGAATTAATACATGGTTTACAACAAATTTACATTCCTTTGAGGCACAAAAACAGCAGGAAAGATGATCCAGCTACAGCTAACAAGAGAAGTTAAATCTTGTATTAGATCAAAGGAAGAGACTTATAAAGTTGGCAAAAAAAGTAGTAAGCCTGAAGACTGGGAGCATTTTAGGATTCAGCAAAAGAGGACCAAGAAACTGATAAAGAAAGAAAACAGAATATTAAAATGGAATACGAGAGAAGGGAAGAGAACAGATAGGGCGTCAAGACTCTATGATTTAGAAATGCAGGTGGGAGCTTGTGCATAGATTGAAAAGGCCAAATTTTTGAGGAATAGAGCTTTATACAACTCGTCCCCAATTAACCCATTCAGTCCTCATATAATTCTAGCAAATCCCACTGTACCTCTTCTAAAGGAAACATACCATTCTTGAGGTTTGATGTCCAAAATTGAATGCAAACAGGTCCGCAGAGAATATTTCACAGGTGAGGGCAAATTAGAGTCTGCAATCCTGTTGAATGTTGGGCAATATCTATGTCCACATTTGCTGGTTTGGGTGGGATCGGATCATTTTGCACCGGAAACCACTCTAGAGACAGAAAGCCTTTCTGATGGGTAGTATAGTTTTGCATGTTGTGGTCCAGAATTTCCATAATTAATTCAAGTTCTGAACTCTATGGAATATCTGTTAGCTTGACAAGATAGTCAGATAAGTCAAGTCAGCAGGTACTGATAATGTTGAAAGCATTGCATTTTGAGATGACTGCAACTACATATTGGCACCTTGTAAAGCCTCAATTTCCAAGAAGTCAAACTACAGAATTTTGTAGGGATAACTTTTCTCTTTAAAGCAGGAACCTTTGACAGTGCTCCCAAGTAGTGATACGGAAGCAGACTTATTTTGATCTATGCTGTTCTCTGGGCAAACCATTCCATATTCGGACACATTGTTACCCTCCTGAACCTTTCCTAAAGAGGAACCAGTTCAAAATGCTGAGATTTATTAATACATAATGAATTCTGAAATATCTGGAGCACTCCTGGTCATGGTGAATCCTTTCACTTATCAGGTAACAATGTACCCAGTGGGGAATAACTAAAATTAATAACGTCTAAGTTTACCAGCATCACAATAAAGATCCATAAATACCCCAACAGATTAGCCTGCACAGCTTCAAGATTGTGCTCATCTTCTGGGGCCACAGTGCAAAGCTGTTCTCAATTTGGTATTAACTGGCAGTTAATTGATAGACCATAGGATAGGCTAGTGCGAGAAATTTTAATAATGTTGATTGAGGATAAGTATTGACTTGGACATCAGGAAGAACTCTCCTGCTCTTTGAAATAGTAGTATAGGGCTTTTACATCCACCTGAGGCAGCAAATTCAGTTTAACGTTTCATCAAAAGGATGGCACCTCCAATCATGCAACACCCTCTCTGCATGTGCTCAAGTTTCTGAAGTGGAACTACAATCTACAACCTTCTGCCTCAGTCACAGCTGCAACCACAGTGATGCCTGTCTGAGATTTGCAACAGAGGTGTCATTACCATTCAAAGGAAATCTGGAACTCTATTGCAGAAAATGTTGAGGCTTGGCCAATTGAAAAATACAAAAGTGAAAAAGAATTTTATTGGCCCAGGGTATATGGAGATATGGAGCAAATGGAAATTAAATAGAGATAAGCCATTATCTAACTGAATGTCTAAGAAAATCTGCCATCCTTAACCAATCTGGCCGATATGTGATTCCGACTCTCAGCAATGTGATTGACTTTTAATTCACTGAAATGACCTAAAAGCCACTCAATTGTACTCAAGAAGATAACTCACCACTACCTTCTCAAGGATAATTAGCAATGGGTAGTAAATACTGGCTTTGCCAGAAATGCCTATATCTTGTGAATGAATAAAAGAATTGAAAGGCTGAATAGGCTCAAGAGGTTGACTGGCCTACTGCTGTTCCTATCAATGTCAGTGTTGAACAGTTCCAAATGAAGGAGCTTTCTTTTGCATCTAACCATGCTATATTTGATGGAGTACACCGCACGGAAACAGAAAGTGTTCCATGCCTTTTATTTCCTTCTAAAAATGTAGAGAATTTGTGTGCTCACCGCTGGACAGTGGCGAGTGCCCATCATCAAAATCATCCACTGAATGTGCCAGTTTAGCAATTCAGTGGGAGGTGATATTTTGAGTACAATATGCTGCCTGATGTATGACAGCACTGATCCTGGTGCTGCTTGTTTTAGGTTTCACTCTAAATCGCAGATGCAAGCCAAACCTTAAAAGGGGAGTCATAAACATTCAGCAGTCAAGAGAGTTTGATGTCTATTTATTCTTTAACCGCTCACTAATGTATCCTCTCAATGATACTTATCTGAAAATGAAAAGCCAACAGCATTTCACAGTGCACTGCAATAATGGTTAAGTGAATTAAGTAATTAGAAACTAATGAACAAGTTAGATACCTATTCGGTATAGGAAGAAAAATAAAAGCTGCTGATTCATGGGTAATTTATAATACAAATAAATGCACTTGGCCATGTTCATTATTACTGTACACTGGCTGAGCTCGTGTGTTGAATCTAGTTCTCAGCTGCCTTGATGAAGGCTTCAAGTTTCAGGAAGCTAGAACAACTTGCAAGAAAATCTATTATCAGCCAACTTCTTTCACCATGAGACAGACAATTAGGTAAAGGTAAATGAATAAGGTACATCCAACGAACTCTGCACATGCCCCACCACTCCCAGCCACCACACTGTTGCCACTATCCTCACCCCCCCCAATCCACCTCTGCATAGTTTTCTCCCCTTTCTCTCATGCTTGGGTACAGTTCGGTGAGTGCCAGGGCACTTGCTAAAACCATGCACCTCTGGCCATCTTTCATGTTTAGATCTAGAGATGGAGTGTGAGCAAGCTATTCAACCCTGTGAGCCATCGCACACCAAGGTGTGTCCCCACTGCACTCAATGTCATACACATATTTTCCATCAAGGGTTACTTGGGGGGGGGGGGGGGGGGGGGGGGGGGGGGGGGGGGAGACAGAGAGAGAGAGAGAGAGAGAGAGAGAGAGTGTGAAAGAGGGGAGGGGGTGGCTGATCAGGTGCACAAATCCTTGCTAATTTTTTTCTCATTAGCCCAGTGATACTGAAGACAACTTATGGAGCCCCTAATGCCACCCAAAGTACTCTGGGTGTTACTCACATGACCAGATATCGAAACCCTACTTTAGGTACACTTTTATTTAATAAATCTTGATTGTGATGCACACTCTTACCGTGTAGTTGGGGTTTCCAGGTTGAATGCGCAGTTCTGCCAGCATCCAGATCCCATTGGTTAGCTTCAAGGATTGGTACAACATGTCCTGACCCTCCACATTCCTCTTTGCAATGGTAAACACGTTGCTATTCTGCAATTTATTGGATACCATGTCTGAAAAGAAAAATGACATTGCACTGGTGAGCAAGTAGCAATTTTACTGGTTACATTTTTTTTCCCCTTGATCTGGCAGCTATTTCTTGAAAGCTCATTGTTGATTGGTTGTTTTCAAATATCCTTTGGACTTTGCCCTTGGTGAATTTTTAAAGCTGCTTTTGATTATTACCTTCCCTACCTGTTCAGCTGAACTTGCTACTGTTTTAGAGGAAACATGGGCAAACCAAGTGAGGTGCAGAGATTTGCATGCACAAGTCTAACATTGAAGCTGGCTCCCAAAACATGAACTAGATACAGGACTTTTAAACCATAAGATTGCTGGAACATCAACTGGTGTTTAGCTGCTAACTTGACTATTGCTCAAGTACTCCCTGTGGAGCAGTGGTGTAAACAGCCAATTGAGGTAACCATAGAGGGTTATAGTTCTTGAAGCCAATTAAAAGATAAGAGTAATGGTTGCAAATTCTAGGTTCCAGGATAATGAATCTCCTTGTTTTTTTTAAATATTGTTTTTTTTGTCCATATCACTTGAAAAGTGAATTTGAGAGTCTGGATGTTGCAAGTGAATCTACATTCTAACAAGGCATCTTTAAGTTGAACCTACACGCTAAAGCAAATCGAAAACACAAGTTCCACATTAAAAGATTTATTGTACACTATTATTGTACACTATTTATTGTACACTATTTATTGTACACTATTTATTGTACACTATTTATTGTACACTATTTATTGTACACAATAAGTGGCCTGCTCCTAGACATCTCTCAGTTTTTGTACAAATTACTACAAGGTGTGGCAGAATTAGATCATTCGGCACTTCAGAGGCTGATCCACCATTCGATAAGATCATGACTGATTTGACTGCGGCCTCAACTTCACTTTCCTGCCTGTTCCTCAAAACCCTTAACTCCCTTGTCAACCAGAAATCTGTCTAAATCAGTCTTGAATATATTCAATGGCCTAGTCTCTAATGCTCTCTGTGGAAGAGAATTCCAAAGACTATCAACCCTCTGAGAATTTCTCCACATTACAGTCTTAACTGGGAGAGCCCTTAATTTTAAACTGTGTCCCCTAGTTATAGATTCCCCCAGGAGGGGAACTATCCTCTCTGCATCCACCCTGTCAAGCCCCCACAGAATCTTATATGTTTCAATAAGGTCACTTTTCATTCTTCTAAATGCCAATGAGTACAGGCCCAACCTGCTCAACTTTTCATCATAAGATAACCCCTTTATCCAGGAATCACCCTAATGTGCATTCTCTGAACTTCTTCTAACACAAGTATATCCCTCCTTAAGTAAGGTGGCCAAAACATCACAAACTACTCCAGGTATGGTCTCACCAATGTTCCGTACAGCTGCAGCAAGACTTCCCTACTTTTATACTCCATCCCCCTTGCAATGAAAGCCTACATTCTATTTGCCTTCTCAATCACTTGCTGTTCCTGCATGCTAACTTTGTGACTCATGTATAAAGTTGTCCAGATTCCTCTGTACTGCAGTATTCTGCAGTCTCTCTATTTCAATGTTCTGCTTTTCTATTTTTCTTGCCAACCTCACATTTTCCCCCTGCAATTATTTTCCTACTCATTTCACCCTTGCGTTTCCCTTTGCAGAGTCTTTGTATCTTCCTCACAGCTTGCTTTCCTATCTATATTTGTATCAGCAGCAAATTTGGCTCCAAAACAGTCTGTTCTTTCTTCCAAGTCATTAATGTAGCTCATAAACAGTTGAGGCCCCAGCATTAATTCCTGTGGCACTCCACTAATTAATTACTAGCTGCCAACCTGAAAATGACCCATTTATCCCTACTCTCTTATTTCCTGTTAGTTAGCCAATCCTCTATCCATGCTAATATTTCACCGCCAACATCATAAGCTCCTACCTTGTGTAGTAACCTTGACAAATGCCTATTGGAAATGAAAATACACTATATCTCCTGGTTCCCCTTTACTCACCCTGCACGTTACATCCTCAAAGAACTCCAATAAGTTTGTCAAATTCAATTTTCGGTTCACAAAACCATGTTGACTCTGTCTGACAGTATGATTTTCTAGTTGTTGCAGTGTGTCCTGTAGATGATACATGCTACTGCCATGCATCGGTACGGAGGGAGTGAATATTTATTGCAGTGTATGTGGTGCCAATTAAATGGGCCTGGACATGTCGGAGTTCTTGAATGTTGTTGGAGCTGCACTCAGCCAGGCAAATGGAGAGTATTCCATTTCACTCCTGACTTGTGCTTTCAAAAGGGTGGACAGGCTTTGTGGAGTCAGGAGTTATACTCCATAGAATTCCCAGCTTCTGACCCGCTTTTGTAGCCAAAGTATTTATATGGCTGGTCCACTTCAGTTTCTGGTCAATCGTGACCCCCAGGATGTTGATAGTGGGGGATTCAGCGATGGCAATACCATTGAATGTCAAGGGGTGATGGTTACATTGTCTCTTGTTGGAGATGGTCATTGCCTGGCATGAATGTTACTTGCCACTCGTCAGCCCAAGCCTGGATATTGTCCAGGTCTTACTGCATTTGGACATGGACTACTTTAGTATCTGAGGAGTCATGAATGGTGAACATTGTGCGATCATTCCCGAACAGCCCCATTTCTAATCTTATGATAGAGGGAAGGTCATTGATGAAGGAGCTGAAAATGGTTGGGCCTAGGACACTGAGGGACTCCTGCAGTGACGTCCTGGGACAGAGCTGATTGACCTCCAACCATCAGAATCATCTTCCTTTGTGCTAGGTATGACTTCAACTAGCGGTTCGGCAAAGAGTTTTCCCTCTGACGCCCATGACTCCAGTTTTGCTCGTGCTACACATGGACAACTGCTGCCTTGATATCAAGGACAGTCACTCTCACCTCAACTTTTCAGTTCAACTCTTTTATCCATTTTTGGACTGGGGCTGTAATGAAGTCAGGAGCTGAGTGACCCTGGCAGAACCCAAAGTGAGCATCAGTGAGCAGGTAATTGATGAGTAGGTGCCACTTGATAGCGCTGTTGCTTTGCTGATGATTGAGAGTAGAGTAATGGGACAGGTATTGGCCAGGTTAGGTTTATCCTACTTTTTGTGTACAGGACATAACTGGGCAATTTTCCATGGATGCCAGTGTTGTAGCTGTACTGGAACAGTTTGGCAAGGGGCACAGTTACTTCTGGAGCACAAGTCATCAGTATTATTGCCGGAACATTGTCAGGGCCAATATCCTTGGCAGTATCCAGTGCCTTCAGCCGTTGCTTGATATCACATGGAGTGAATTGAATTGGTTGTAGACTGGCATCTGCGATGCTAGGGACCTGAGGAGGAGGCTGAGTTGAATCATCCATTTGCCACTTCTAACTTAAGAGGCTGGAAATGTTTCAGCCTTGTCTTTTGCACTGATGTGCTGGGCTCCCCCATCATTGAGGATGGGGATACTTGTGGAGCCTCCTCTTCCAGTTACTTGCTTAATTGTCCACCACCATTCATGAATGGATGTGGCAGGACTACAGAGCTTAGGACTGATCCAATGGTTGTGAGATCACTAAGCCTTGTTTATCACTTGCTGCTTCTGCTGTTTGGCACGCAAGCAGTCCTGTTTTGTAGCTTCACCGGGTTGACACCTCATTTTTAGGTATGCTTGGCACTGCTCCTGGCAGGCCCTCCTGCACTCTCCATTGAACCAGGGTTGATCCCCCAGCTTGATGCGGATGGTAGAGTGTGGGATATGCTGGGCCATGGGGTTACAGATTGTGGTTGAGTACAATTATAATGCTGCTGATGGCCCACAGTGCTTCATGGATGCTCAGTTACAAGTTGCTGGATCTGTTCGAAATCTCTCTCACTTAGCACAGCGATAGTGCCACATAACATGATGGAGGGTATATCCTCAATGTGAAGATGGGACTTCGTCTTCACAAAGACAGTGCGGTGGTCACTCCTACCATTATTGTCATGGACAGATGCATCTGCAACAGGTAGATTGGTGAGGACGAGGTCAAGTAGGTTTTTCCTCTTGCTTGTTCTCTCACCCCCTGCTGCAGACTCAGTCTAGCAGCTATGTCTTTTAGGACTTGGCCAGCTTGGTCAGTAATGGGCAACTGAGCCACTCTTGGTGATGGACATTGAAGTCCCCCACCCAGAGTACATTCTGCGTCCTTGCCACTCTCAGTGCTTCTTCCAAGTAGTATTCAACATGGAGGAGTACTGATTCATCAACTAAGGGTGGGATGGTACATTGTCATCAACAGGCGGTTTCCTTGCTCACGTTTGACCTGGTGCCATGAGATACCATGGGGTCTGGAGTCGATGTTGAGGTCACCCAGAGCAACTCCCTCCTGACTGTACACCACTGTGCCACCACTGCAGTGTCAGTCCTGCCAGCAGATCATGACATGCCCAGGGATGATGATGGTGCTGCGTGCATTCAGATAAAGAGCCTCAACTTTGTCTTTTCACCATTTTTCCTGTTCTGACCTAATTTGTTGGGGCCCTCATATTTGTACATTGTCCTTTCTGTCACACTCTGGTATCATTATCAGCATCACTACCCTGCACTATTGCCTTATCCTTTCTCTTTAACTTTCCAAATCTCCCCCCACCGTTAAGTTTAAAGCCCCCTTTACAGCCCTAGTTATACAAATGCCAGTACACAGGTCCCAGCATAGTTCAGGTGAAAGCTATCCAACCAGTGCTGCTTGAAAAGCTGGACTTGAATCTATTCCTCTTCTTCCCTGGAGGATATAGCTGAACTCTGCTGTCTCTTTCCTAGTATATCAGCTGAGATCAGAAAAACAGCCTGAGAGATCCCTGAATGTGAATCTTTATCCCAACTGCTCATAATATGATGTATTTGTGTACTAGGCACAATGCCAATGGACTGTGTACTTAAATCTCATTACCTTTCAAAATCTAGAGGTTTGCAACATCTACCACGAAAATGCGGTTAACGTTTAATACAATTGTGCCAAAATCTGTCTTTTTTTAAGTAAAACTGTCATTTTTCCTATTGTAATAAATGACAAATGGTTGCAGTATTCCTGTACTTAAAAACTGTGATGTCAACTGGGTAGCAAGGCCAAATTTGTTAGTAAAACCATGATCAATAGCAATTATATCAACATCACAGGTTATGGCAGATAGTGCTATGATATTGCCAACCAAGTATATTTAAATTCTCTTTTATAGCTTCAAGTTCTGTTATAATTTAATACAGACCTCTGTTGCTTAGTTTTTGTCTTTCTTACATCTTTAACACTCAAATCTCCTGCAATTGACTGTAAGCATGCTGCAGATACATTAAACCTACTCAGTTATGTTCTGAGCTACTTCAACTTGTCTCACCTAACACAGATTTAAGCACTATTTCACAGTACCTGTTGTTCCCAAGTGCATAAATTGCATTTACAAAACTGGAGTGTGACAAAAATAGAATCTTTGTCCTTTGAGACATGTAATCTTCTATATATATCACTTTGAATTTATGGTAATCACAAAATGAATGGCAAACATTTTATTGGAAAAAAATCTGATGTTCAGGCACTTTGCCTAACTCAGCAACAAAACACTTTCATTTACTGGGATATTACTTTTGTCCCTCCTGTGACCTCAATGTTAATGCGGTCCACACCAGACAGTGAAGTCAAAACTCAGACATAGAATGTTATCTTTCATTTGCTGAAAGTGTTTATTGACTTGGTACAGAGTCAACACTCCTGACCAGTGCCTCAGCTATCTCCTATTTTTATGTGTTCAAATACCTATCACCTGTTTTCATTAACATGTAATTGACAATGACAAACCTTAACATAATTAATAAAACATTGACAACTCTAATTCTCCTTGTTCTCCAAAAACCACAATTCAATAATATTACCATCGCTGAAACCCCCACTATCAACATCCTGGGGGCTTAGCATTGATCAGAAACTGAATTGGATTAGCCATATAAATACTGTGATTACAAGAACAGGTCAGAGGCTCTGAATCCTGTGGCAGTAACTTACCTCTTGACTCCCCAAAACCTGTCCAGTGTGTACCGTCTACAAGTTGCACTGCAGAAACTTACCAAGGCTCCTTAGACAGCACCTTCCAAACCCATGACCACTACAATCTAGAAGGACAAGGGCTGGAGGCACAAGTTCCCCTCCAAGCCACTCATCATCCTGACTTGGAACTATATCGCCATTCCTTTACTGTCGCTGGGTCAAAATCCTGGAACTTCCTCCCTAACAGCATTGCGGGTGTACCTTGCAGGTATACCACATGGACATGCACCACCAACTTCTCAAGAGCAACTGGGGATGGGCAATAAATGCTGGTCTAGCTGGCAACGCCCACATTCCATGAATGGATAAAAAAATCTGCAATATTAAACATGGTTAGTAACACTACCAACATCTGCCTTTACTGAGTGGCTATTGTTTGTTTCCATTCTTATCTGTTATGTATATATGACACCTGCAATGATTTCTCTTCAAGGATTCATCCTTGGCCCCCCTCATCTACATAATGCCTCCCAGCCAGAGGATCAACTTTCAAATGTATGCTGATGATGCACAATTTTATCACTCCATAATTTCCCACTGCTGAAAATGAACTTGTGGAAGAGCCAGACTCCTTCCAAATAAACACTGGGAGGACCAAAGTCATCACTCTTCTTGCTACCTCCCCAGTCCTGCCACACCAAAACCCAGCTCTTTTGATGCCAGTGCCATCCCTTTCCCTTGATGCTCATTTCAGAAATCCTAGCATTTTGTTCAATGCATAGCTGAGCTTCAAAAACCATATTCTCTCCAACAGTAAAACCATTTATTTTCACTGCCCCTTCCCCCATCAACCCTTCCCAAACCTTCAAAAACCATCATCTCCAGACTCTCAATCTCCAATGCCTTCCTTGCCAGCCTTCCACCTTGTACCTTGCATAAATTCTAACTCCTCCAAAATCCTGTCATCTGTACCTTATCCAACCCTGCCTCTCTTCTGGTGGAACATTCAAATGATTGAACTCAAACTTTTAGAATGGCCCTAAAGCCTCCCAACCTTCTCCCCTTTAATAAGTCACTAGCCCTTAGGCTGTTGCTTTCTTCCTCTCTGAAGCACCTAGATTCATTTTTCCTACAAAGGTGTTTTATGAAAGTAAGTTGTTTCATTTGTTATATACTTGTACGTGGTCGTTGGAAGCATTTTTAAGGTTAAAGGGCTTAAGCTCATTGAATCATACCTCAAAATTCTCTGGCATTTGGATTACCCTAGCTGCTGTCTCCTGTACAACCTCTCAGGCCAGAATTAGAAAATACTCTAGATGCAAGCCGACAATTTTTGGGGATTTGAATACAACTGATCTGGCAATTTAACCAGTATCCTGTTTGCTCTTATTGTCACTTTACATTGTTTGGACACGGTGAATGGCAAGTGAGCCAAAAACTCCGATTTTTTTTCAAGTTCCCTCTCGTATTAATTAAATTGTTGAGTTCAAACTGTGAGTGAAGCTAGTTATCGGAATTAGTCAAAAATATATCAACTGGGGTTTAGTCAGCACATTGGTATAGCACAGAAGCATTTCACCTGAGGCAATTGGTTTTGAATCAAATCCAGATCGATGAGATAAAGGCCCTCCTCAGCTGAGTGGAAAGGTTCTGCGTGAAACAGGTTTTGGCAATTAAGAACATATGAATCAGGGGCAAGAGTAGGCCACTCGCCACTGCTCTGCAAAATAGTTTCTGTTCAATTTCTAACAGCCTGGAGCCCATAGCAGAAAAAACAATTCAGCACATAGCATCTTCACACAAGATACGCGGAGAGTGGCTACTGAAGAGAGTCAAAGGAGTTAGCTGATGAACCTTTAACAAGAGAATAAAACATTAAGCAACCAAAAGATTAACTATATTACAATACTCTGCCAACAATTAAACCTTTACAGATATGTACAGGTTCGCAAGGATAACACCAGTTACAAAAGCTACCTTATACTCTAGTATTCACACTAAGTACACAGCACATGTAAACCAATAGACGACCTGTGGTCAGGCACACCATACTCTGAAACCAAGTGCCAGATGCATCCCCAAACAAATGCAATAGATCTCTCATCAATTCCCCCCAGATGCTTGACAGACCATGAGCCAACTGGTCTCACTAAACTCACATGAAGGTTTCTAATCTCCACCCCTGAAAAACTTGCTTTGGAATCTTCTCCCTAACAATGCTTTCGCTCAGATGACTTTCACAAAGGTCCACCTCAGAGGTTTCGAATTCTCCTTTTGATGTTCCTCTCCCCTAGATCACCACCTGCAATCAAGCTTTCTTCTAAGCACACACACACACTGATTCAACCATGCCAACAGAACACCGCTGCTTCACATGTCCGTAGTAAAGAGTTACAGCCGTTCAGCTGTCTCCTTGGATTTTCTGGCTTCTTGCAAGCCAATATTGTTTTAAATCTGCATCCTGCAGCTTTTCCCTTTAAGCTTGGAGCCTTTCTCTGCTCCTCACTCAACAGGGCCTTTTCCAGATTCCTCTTCATTCAGTTTGACTTCTCGGGGCCTCTCTTCTTCTGTTCTTTGGGAAGCCTGCTTCCTGTAACTCCCTCCTGTCCAGCTTCTTTTGGCAGCTGGTTTCAACTTTAGTTTGGGACTTGCTATCTGTCTCTTCTCCTATGCTGGCTCCGCTGGCAACTCCTTTTAACTTTCGAGCACAATTACCAACTGAGCTCAGGCTGGTTCTGGTTCCTGCGTGTGTGCTTGCATGTCGCCCCCCCCGCCACCCAACCGATAACACAACTCTCCACTTCAAGGATCATAAAACGCTTTAAAAATGCAGGCCTCTTTCAAAGTGAAACTAAAACTCAGATTTCAACCTATTAACCCACAAATACAGAAATACAAATGAACTTTGGACATTAAAGCTAAAACTCATAACTAGCGCACACAAATACACACACTGTCTCTACTTCCTAACACCCTCCCCTTGCAAGAAAGCAAGCTTCACAACAGTGAAGAATTCTTTACAATGGCCTTACATTCGTTTCACATAAACTTATCATAAACCTCTAAGAATAGCTTATTACATTCTATTTACTCAAATGTGGTAAATTCTCATTTTGATTTATCAAAGTCAAAATGGCATTTTTGTGCATTCACATCTCATTTCTTTTCTGGTCAAAATCCCTTTTAGGATGTTGAGATGCTTTTTATGTTCGCACAAAAGGGTTTCGTACTCCTGCTTGGTTTGATCTTTGAACTAATGATCTTGTTGTTTCTCCCAATCCCATTTCAAACAGGTCTTTTCCACTTCTCTTTTGAACAGCATCAATTATTTTCTCCCTTTGGAGTTTCATAGTTCATTCTAACGCTTGAGCTCTTTTGCATAGTCCATGAACCATATCGTGCCTCTTCTCCACAGGTTTTGAATGGTCTTTTGCAAACTGCCCACTTGCCTGGATTCCAGCTGCTGTATTTCGTGGAGTAGCACGGACAAGCACTTTTAAATCAGTGTCACTGGTCATCGATCTTTCCAGATTTTTTTGCAATTTCAGTCCTTTTTGTTGACACTTAATTCCCAATTCTGTAGGCACTTTAGTTGCTTTCATATTGCTTATTACTGAAGTCAATACATCAGTAATGTTACTTGGATCAGTTCTTTGCTGAACTACACCACAATTTGGCAAGGATTTTTTATTGACAGGAACAACTTCAGAACTGTGACACACTATATCACACATCTCCTCTTTCATTTTCTCCAGATTGATTTGAAGTTCAAGAATCTGATTGTTCTTTTCATGACGAAGTTCTAACAGTTCATTGATTTTGGTATTTAATTCTGCAACCAATTATTCTGATGTACCAACAATTACTTTTCTTCAAGGGATTTTCCACAATATTTCATAGCGACTTCTGCTGCTTGAAGTTCATCAAGTTTTAACTGAAGATTGACTTTTGTGAAGTTTGCTTCTACAAGGTGACCATTTAGACATTTCAAGTCCTCAGTCAAGTGTCCTACTTTCCACGACTGCTTCTCAATTGTTCTCACCAATTCTTTTCTTTCATTAGCGAACTTCTCTTTTATGCACGAAAGTTGGTTTTCTATGTTAATCAGGTTTTCCTTCAATTGCTTATCAGCAATAAGCATATCATGTTGGCCACAGTAATTTTCTGAAGTTTAAGACCAGTATGATCTCCACCCCTTCAATAGGTGAATTGGGAATAATTCGCATCGTAACAATTCCTTTTACAAAGTGACTTTGTGGCTTCATAAATTCCATTAATACCTCTAAGTAATAGTTTTATGAAGGAAAAAGTATCCAGAACACAAACTGTATCAACAGCCACCATCAATGATTGAGCTGCCCCAGTATCTCTTAAAATTTTGATTTCTTTACTTATTTTGTTGGAGGAGTAAGGTAACACTTCTCCCTTTGAAACAAAACATCCAGAACCTCTAATAATCTGACTTCCTTCATCAGTAATCAAAGAGGAATTCTCCAGACTATCCTGAACCATTCCCCCTTCCCTGTATGTTCTGAAGAAATATGTTTCACCTGTACCACTCTGCTGCAGTTTAAACAACCATTTCCTTTTCTGATGCAACCTTTCCTGAGGATTCCTAGGCATTCCTACTACTGCAATAGTTCTACCATTTAATCTCCAGCAATCGGCCTGAATGTACCCCGCCTTGTCTAATGGAAAGACTTGGGCCCTCAAATGTCACTTCCACCCTCAGTTCCCTCCTTTCTGATCTGAGAAGAAGCTTCCTGGGAATTCCCAACTGTCTCTTCTCTTCCCTAGCTACTTGCCTTCCTGTCTTCTGTCCCTCTCAGGGTTGTGGGGATGACAGAAAAAGGGTTTGGAGTTATGGACCAGTTCATAATCGTCAGCCATCTCCACACTGTCTGTCTCTGCATTTTAACCCTCTGGTCTTCAACATGGGTTCTAACTATAGGAGGAAGTGAATCTTTAAATTCTTATAAGAGAATTATTTCCCTAGGAGCTTCATATGTTGTCTCAACCTTTAATGCTCGTATCCAGCAGTCAAAATTACTCTACTTTGCCTGCTCAAACTCAATACAGGTCTGCCCAGACTGTTTCTTTATATTCCAAAATTTCTGCCTGTATGCCTCAGGGACCAACTCATATGCACTAAGAATAGCCTTTTTTTAATGCGTTATAATCCACAGTAACCTCTTCTGACAGTGGTGCATCAAACTTTTAAACTCTACCCACCAACCTACTTTGTTAGAGCAATGTCCAGATCTCTTTCGGCCACTTCATTTGCTTAGCTATCTTTTCAAACAAGATAAAGAATGCCTCTACATCCCTTTCCTCAAACTTTGGCTAGCACAAATTTAAACATCTCCCCACTGGGCTTTGGGTTGGAGATAGTCATTTCACCATCAGAATCATCCTCAGCATCTGAGGCCCCGTTTTTAAAGTCCAGCCTTTTAACCTGGTATTCCTTTTCTTGTTCCTTCTCTTTTCTAACATTGCTAACTTTTCCCTCTGAAGGTCACTTTCTCTTGCCTTATCTCACTTCTGCCATTCTACCCGCTCCCTTTGAAATACTCTCTCTTTTTCCCTTTCCTCTCTCTCCTTTTCCTCCAATTCAAGTTTTTTAATTTGCTACTGAATCTTAGCCAATTCAATTGCCTCAGCCTTTGGAGAATGTGGTCTCTCTGGTATCCCTTCCAATTTCAAATGCTGTGCTACTATGTCAACAATGTCTGCTTTCCTCACCCCTAGTAATTCTAACTCCAACTTATCCACCAATTCCATTTGCTTGCTCTAGGTACTTTTTGTAAACCGGTCAGGGTTACATCTTCCAACTGTAAAAAAAAGCTGCAGCAACTTCCAAAGCTACTTTGAATTCCAATCTGTACAATATACCTCACAGCAACTCCAACTCCTATGTCCAACTTTAGTACCTCTATGTACTCATTACAGGATTCACAGATCCCACCAATGTTCAAAGATTTCCAATCCCACAAGAGGTCCCACCTTATAACAATAATCTCGCATGAGCCCCCACTTTCTTATGATCTCAATTGATGTTACTATTGGACAAGCTAAATCCTGGGTTGGAACCCGGCTTGATAGATCCTAGCTATTTTTTGTTTAGATATGCCAAGAGTGGCTACTGATCAGAGTCACAGGAGTTAGCTGATGAACTTTTAACAAAAGAATAAAACATCTATTAAGCATCCAAAAGATTAACTATATTTCAATACTCCTTCACCCACAACTACATCTTTACATATAAATACAGATTCGTAAGGAAAACACCAGTTACGAAAGCTACCTTATACTGTAAGGTTCACAGTAAGTACCCAGTCCAAATAAATCAATAGACGATCCGTAGTCACTCTGAAACCAAGTGCCAGATGCGACCCCAAACAGATGCTACGGATCTCTCATCAATTCTCCCCAGACGCTTGACAGACCATGAGCCAACTGGTGTCACTGAATCTCCACTTTTGAAAAACTTGCTTTGGAATCTTCTCCCAACCAATGCTCTCTCTTAGATGCCTTCCACAATTGTCCACCTCCACGGTTTTGAATTCCCCTTCCGATATTCCTCTCCCCGGATCACCATGTGCATTCAAGCTTTATTCCACAAACACACACGCTGGCTCAGCCATGCCAACAGAACACCACTGCTTCACATGCCCATAGTAAAGAATTACAGCCGTTCAGCTGTCTCCTTCGATCTTCTGGCTTCTTGCAAGCTAATATTGTTTTAAATCTGCTTTCTGCAGTCTCTCCCTTTAAGCTTGGAGCCTTTCTCTGCTCCTCACTCTTAACAGGACCTTTTCCAGATTCCTCTTCATTCCCTTTGACTAGAAGGTCTTCTTGGGGCCCTCTTCTTGTGTCCTTTGTTGGGGAAATCTGCTTCCTGCAACTCCCTTCTGTCTAGCTTCACTTGGCAATCAGCTTCAACTTTAGTTTGTAACTTGCTATCTGTCCCTCCTCCTATGCTGCCTCTGCTGGCAGTTCTTTTTAACTTTAGAACACAATGACAAACTGAACTCAAACTGTTTTCAGTTTGTTGGTGTGTGTGTGTGTGTGTGTGTGTGTGTGTGTGTGTTCTCTCTCTGGACTCCCTGTTGCTAGGTAACAGCACACTTTTTTTTCTACTTTGTTTTAACTTCCCTAAACCACTACCTCCCTCAATAACACAACTCTCCAAGTCAAGTGTCATAAAACTCATTAAAAATGCAGGCATCTTTTAAAGTGAAACTAAAACTATTAACCCACAAATACAGAAATACAAATGAACCTTGGAGATTAAAGCTAAAACTCATTCCTAGCACACACAAATACACAGATGACTAATTAAAACTGTATCTACTTCCTTACAAATGCCCTTCATGGTCAGACAGCCTGCCAGCACTGGCTTTCTAAACTCACATTAGAAGAGTGGACATTTGGACAGAGTATTGATTACAGCTTATTTATTTGTGGACCCATAAACTCCACAAGAAGCAGAACCATCAGGAAGGAAAACAAACAGGTGTGTCGCAACTGTGTTTGTTCAATTTTAGAGGCAGGTAGTGGCAGTTTTAGTGAAGAAGTACATGGAATAAGACCATCTCAGGGACCTATAATTTATGTGAAGTCACTGATGAAGCAACCTTATCAACTCCCCTCCTCCCTGTGTCAGCAACTCCCAATGACCAGAGAAAGGTTGCAGCAATTCATTCAGGTTTCTCTCACTCATCCCAACAGACTTTCTGCAGTGCTGCACAAAGACTAGTATAATGTGATCACCATGATAATGCCAGCCTGCCACCAACATTGGCCTTTAATTGAGAAGGGCGGGCAGCTTCAGCTGTGAATAAGCTCTGCAGCAAATAATTTTTTCCCCCAAGAGGTTACTTGGGTCCCTCAGACTTAACCAGACTGACTTCAATTTTCGTTGCTGTTCTGTTGCTATGGCTACAGCAAATTGTTTAACAGTAACCACATTTGGGGTCCCGAGTTTTGCAAGAAAAACTATCATAGACGTAATTTTTCATCCAGTCACTGGCTTTATATAAAATCTGTAAAAAACATCGTAATCTGTTAATCTGTCACTGGAAATCAAGATAAATTATTCCACATGAATTTCTGTTAATGTGGAGCTAGCACGTTGCAACCGGCTTGAAGGAAAATGATCAGGAACCAGTCACAGATTGACTAAAATTACCCATAACACATTTTTAAACAGAAATAAACAGTTCAAAAATCTATTTTTTTTAAAGGGTAGCTACCAAACTGAATATTTGGAATCCATTTTCTGTTCTTAAATTACATTGAGTGTACATCATGACAGTGCAAATTGTCACCCTTGCCTCTCCCCAGATTGTCAGAATTTGGTCAGTTTGTTCATTACCATATTTTGAACGATTTCTATCTGTTACAACTTCTCGTATATCATAAACAAAAACAGAATTACCTGGAAAAACTCAGCAGGTCTGGCAGCATCGGCGGAGAAGAAAAGAGTTGACGTTTCGAGTCCTCATGACCCTTCTCGTATATCATGTTTGTTACATATACAACAACAGCATCTTGCATATATACAGCACTTCAATATTAAAACTGAGGCACTTCACAGAAGAGTAATCAAACAAGATGTGACAATGAGCCACAAAACTTTGATTGAAAAGTGTCTTTAATATGAAACATCCCAAAATGCTTCACAGGAACATTACAAATTATGACGCCTGAGCCACATAAGGAGATATTAGGTCAGATGACTAAACTGGGGGCAGGTGGGGAGAATAGTGTGTGGAAGGGAGAAATAAGAGGAGGGAGGAGGAGGAGGAGGAGAGACAAGGGAGGAGAGGGAGGAGACAAGAGAGGAGGAGGAGAGACAAGGCTGGAGAAGGAGAGACAAGAGGGAAAAAGGGGATTAGTGTTTTGATTGTCAACGTGTTTGTGGAATGCAGCTGACCTACATTTGTTTTTTGCTAGATTTATCCTTCATTGTGTGATTTATAATTGCCACCTGGTCTGTCAATAGGTTAAAGCCTTCACTATGTCAGAATATGTCTCTTTAACAACTTGCCATATAAGCAGCAGCAGACGAAAGTGACAGGCTATAGATTACATAGAGCATGTGTCAAATGTTTCACAGCTCATGGGCTGGAGAAATAGACACATGCTCTGTATCTGCATGAAATTCAAAAACACAGCCTATCAATGTGATTTATGAAATGTCTTGTCTCCAAAGGTTTCTATAAAATGTGGGTTGCATTTTCATAATCCTTTTTCTTTCTCATACCTCTCCACTTCCCTTCTAATTAACCTATCATTCCCTTTGCAGTGTCTGACACCACCCTTCTCATAACTCAATCTCACCTCTCTCTCCCCCATTGTTTCATATTCCCTCTTCCTCTAATTCCCTGCATCATTCTCTTCCTCCCCTTCCACTGCACCCCTCCTCCCAAATTCTATCTGTCCCCTTCTCTCATTTGCTTTTCTTTTCCCTTATTGTGTGCCTCCTCTGTAATTTCCTTTCTTTTCTCCCCTATCCCAGAATGTACCTTCATTCCTGCTAATGGCATTTAGCCTCTTTTCTGGAATCAAGGCAAAGGCTTTTGCTTGTGGTAGAATACTTGTTTTAGGTTTGAGCATGCCCCACTGGATATTGTGCTGCATTTCAGTTGAAACTAGATAACTCACTTCAGCAAAGGACAAGATATGAGTGCATTGTATGGTAGATCCATAATTAAAACCAGGATTTGGTTGTACTTATTTTGAATGGTTTATATTGCATTTCTACAGCATCCAAGGTACTCTATAGAGGAAAAGGAGAAAAGCAGATAAAAAAGGGATAAAGGAATGGGTGCTGGGAAAGTTAAGAAAGGGGACTAAAAACTTGGTTGGCAAATGATTTTTTTGAGAGTTTTTTTTTAAAAAATGGTGGAGAATTGTTGGGAGTGAGTTAAGACAGTGTGGCCAAGTTGGAAGAATCCCATCACCAATAGTGAGGTGAAAGATAGAGGAAAGGACTCGAGGAAGAGATGAAGTCAGTGGTCTTAAGCTTATTACGGAGACTGATGTTTAGGCAGTCAGCCAGTTCGATACTTTCAACTGACAGGGTTTAAAATAACTTCTTTTCTGAATGCTGTGATTTGGAAAAAAAACCTTTCAAATCTGTATCAGTACATGATACGGAACGTACAACAGCTTTCAACAATAATGAACAAAAAACGTTTATAATACAGCAACTTCATTTACTAAACTTCCTCATACTCTCAATTAATTCTGCTATTTGTTATGAAAGGCCTATGTTTCCAAAAATACTTCTAAATTATGCAAAAGACAGGCCCAATTTAAGTTTCCTCCAGATACATTTTTAATTTCCTTACTTGTCCCATTACCCTTTCGCCTTGCATCAACATCTCGTCATATAATCTCTCCCGTCTTTCATCATATCACAGTCTTTCCCTCTTGCTATTCCCCCCATTTCTTCCCTGCTTCCGTACTTGCTTTAAATGTGTTCAATCTCTAACTTTTTCCAGCTCTGATGAAAAGTCATCAACCTGAAACATTAACTCTGTTTCTCTACAGATGCTGCCTGACCTACTCCACCTTACTCATTTTCTGTTCTATTTCAGATTCCCTGCAATTGAGGTATTTTGCCCTTGTCTTAGGACTTAAAACTTAGGAAGTGAGTTTTCATTTGTGTTGCAGCATATCTGTGAAGGCATTACATTTATTTGTACTATAAACAGTTACTCCGAAGAGTCAGAATGAGTAGATGGTAGCCCTCCTTTCTGTGGCTAATACTGCCATTTGCTATCTGTACTTGATACAATGAAACTTGAGTTCAAACAAAGTTTTGAAAGAGCCACATTTCAATCACTGAAGATGCATGCTCAGTTCCAGAGATGCTGATTGGTCATCCTTAATGAACGTCGGGTAAAACCTGTTTCTGTACGAGTTACAGCCAGAATAAAACCGAGTTACAGCCAGAAATGTGCAATGTGCACTCATCAAACCTTTAATAATTGAAATACTTAGTTTACTCTGTTTTCTATCTTGTTCCTGTTCTAGATGTACAGCAATTATAATTCTGCATTCAGGTGATGTAGCGATCAGATGTATTGTCCTCTCTCCTGTCAATCACTCATCATATGATGTGATTACAGTGACTTTGCTCAATAAGCTTATGGGTAATCCTGTGGGCGGGGCTTCCGACAGAGAGATCGCAACTAGTGTGCAAGCACTTCTACTTGTCTCCTAAAGTTTAGATTTGTCTTCACCAAACCTACTGCTCTATCAAGGTATTAATTTTGGTGACGAGGATAAAACTGGCTTCCGCTGCTTACTTCGCCCTGATTGATGTGAGCAAAACGAAGTTGAACAATACTAACAGTCAAGCCGCTGTTTGGAAGAACTAATTCATACAATGTTAAAATTGAAGACTGGAGTCAGTATGTTGAGAGACTCGGGTTCCATTTCACCCCGAACGAGATTACTGAAGAAAAACGTGAAGTTATCCTGCTGAGTGCACGTGGAAACAAAACATATAACCTGACTGCCCGGAACGCACCCAGTTCTAAGTCATACAGCGAGTTAGTGGAACTCATGAAATTGCCAAAGCCGTCTGTGATCATGCAGCACTTGAAGTTTAATTCAAGAGTTCATGTCCCGGGAGAGTCCATTGCCACCTTTGTGGCAACTGTGGAACAGTTAACCAAGTACTGAGAGCCTTGAATGATACGCTGCGGGATAGACTTGTATGTGGAGTCAAAGACGACACCTACAGCGCTTGCTAGCTAAATCCGACAGTGATTTCATGCGTGGCCTGGTACTTTCTCTTGCTTTGGAAAATGCCACAAAAGACTTACAGGCTTTGCAGCATGTGGATAATGGCACCATACTCCATGCTGGATAGGAACCTGCCTGAGCGTGGCACCAAGAAGAGAATAGCAGATTTTAAACACGATTCTATGCCCACCACCCAAAGACTTAGCAACCCTAAATGGTAACATGCCAGTGACAGGATACGCATTTGCTATTGATATGCAGGAAATCATGGAGCAGACATTTGTAGATTCAAAGAGGCAGAGTGCAATTATTGCCACAGGAAAGGGCAGCTGGTTAGGCATTGCAGAACAAAGGATAGGCAAACAGCAAAACAACAAACAAATCTGTTGAGCTAACTAATACAAAGGCTGAGGCTGCTACCACTGATGTACACTCTATCATGTGACTACTGTTAAATCTGAGCTCACAAGAGTGGCACAGGGCAATTGAATGGCAAGCAACTGCAGATGGAGGTGGACACTGGTGCTTCAGCTACTGTTGCTGGGGAGCACACGATCAAGTACCTCAGTGAAGGGGGTTGGCCATTGACATTGGAGTGGATGCCCACCAAGCTGAGAACTTACACTGGAGAATCCATTCAGGTCAAAGGCATTGCTGCTGTCCCAGTCTACTACAAACAACAGACAGCCCAACTGCCTGTGATAATTTTAAAGGGGGAGGGGCCCAGTCTTTTGGGTCGAGATTGGCTACAAAAATTAAAATTGACAGGTCAGAAATACTCCATTTGAAGTCCAATGGAATTCCAGAGTTCTAGAAGAAATATGACACTGTTTTTCAAGACAAAATAGGAAAACTGAAGAGCATGCAAGATAAAATGCATGTCGATCTCCAGGCAGCATCACGTTTCTTCAAAGCCAGACCACTGCCTTACTCACCAAAAGAAAAAGAGGAAGCAGAGTTGTGCAGGTTGGAAAACCTGGGAATAATTCAGCCTGTTCAGTTTTCTGAGTGGACCGCACCCATAGTTCCAGTTGTCAGACAGACCAGCCTATACGCATATGCGGTGACTACAAACTGACAGTCAACAAAGCAGCCAAGTTAGACAAATACCCCACTCCTACAAAAACGATGACTTGTACGCCAAGTTAGCAGGAGGCAAGTCATAGACAAAACTAGACATGAGTCATGCCTATCAACAATTGGAATTGGAAAACACGTCAAGGGAAGACGTGACAATTAATACCCATAAAGGCCTCTACCAGTACACCCGATTACCTTTTGGAGTTTCATTAGCATACGCTATTTTTCAGCGAACTGTGGAGAGTCTCCTGCAGGGACGTCCACGTGTGGTTGTATACTTAGATGATGTTCTCATCACTGGGCAGACTGAAGCTGAACATTTAGCCAACCTTGAGGAAGTGCTAAGATTTATGGAAGCAGGTGTGTGTTTGAAGCGAGAAAAATGCACATTTCACACATCAGAGGTAACCTACCTGGGTCACAGAGTGGACGCCATGGGGTTGCATCCTGTTGAAGACAAGGTTCAAGCAATTAAAAATGCACCGTCACTCTCTAATGTGACAGAGCTTAAATCTTTCCTAGGTATGATTAATTACTATAGTCGTGTTTTACCTAATCTATCCACTGGCACCACGGCATTTGTTGCTGAGGAATAACCACCACTGGTCATGGGGTTCACAGCAAGGTGAAGCCTTTGTAACAGTGAAGAAACTGCTTCATTCATCATGCTTGTTGGTGCATTATGACCCACCTAAAGAGCTAATGTTAATGTGTAATGCTTCTCCTTATGGTGTGGGAGCCATTCTATCACATCAAATGGAGGACGGATCAGAAAGACCCATTGGCTACCTTTCAAGAACACTTTTCCAAGATGATAAGGGCTACTCTCAGTTAGAAAAAGGATTATCAGGTTTAGTTAGTGTCAAGAAGTTCACCAATACCTACACGGGCAACATTTTACAATTGTACCTGACCATAAGTTGCTGACAGGTTTGTTCAGCGAAGACAAAGACATCCCGCCTACAGCTTCAACGAAATCCAACATTGGGCTTTGATGCTATGAGCTCACGAGTACACATTCATGTACGGCCCTGTCTTGCACATAGCCAATGCAAATGCACTTGGTCATCTTCCGTTACCAGTAGCTTTGTCAATACACCCGTTCCACAAGAGTTAATGTTATTGTTAAATTTCTTGGGTTCATCACCTGTATGTGCCAAACAGATCAAGAATTGGATGACCAGGGACCCAGTGCTGTCAAAAGTCAAAAACTTTGTTTTACAGGGATGCCCAAGAACACCTGTGTCTGATGACTCATTCCCGAAACAATGAACAGAGTTGTCAAGATGGAACTTTGCTTTGGGGGTTAAAGGGTCATGGTACCATCACAGGGTAGAGTGTTATTCTTGGCAGAGCTTCAGAGTGCACACCCAGGCATATCAAAGATGATGATGCTGGCATGTACCTACGTCTGATGGCCAGGAATAGATAGTGATATTGAGAGCATGGTTAAACACTTTGCCAGCAACACCAGAAGCTACATATTTCAGCTCCTTTTCACTCATGGGAATGGCCTGGCCGACTTTGGGTTAGACTGCATATTGACTAAGTGGGACCGTTTCTAGGCATCATGTTCCAATTAATCAACTATGCATATTCAAAATGGCTTGATGTTTACGAAGTAAAAACATCAGCTTCAGCCACAACTATTGAAAAGCTGCACCATTCTTTCAGTGTGCATGGTTTACCTGAGATTGTTGCTTCTGATAATGGAACAGCTTTCACCGGTGTGGAATTTCAGAGATTCATGGACCTGAGCGGTATCCGGCACATAAAGATCGCTCCCTGGTGTCCTTCACTCAATGGTCTCGCTGAAAGAGCTGTCCAGACCTTTAAAGCTGCTATGAAGAAGTTATCTGGAGGTACTCTGGAGTCTCACCTTTCCAGATTTCTCCTAAGTTACCATACAACACCATATACTGCTACAGCTCAACACTGTCAGAGTTACTGATGAAATGCCGTTTGCATACATGTTTACACTTGGTGCTTCCAAATCTAGAGGGGAAGGTGACACAGAGCAAGAATAATCAAAAATTGAACCACAATCTGCACAGCAAGGCTCGTACGTTCCACGTAAGCGACCCTGTGTATGTGGGTATTTTGGAAGAGGACCCTGTTGGACTCCAGGAGCCATCATTTCAGAGACTGGTCCATTATCTTTTCAAGTGCATGTTAAAGATAGAATTGTACATCACAGGTCGATCATATTAGGGCTAGCGAAACATCCCAACTAATGCAAGCTCAACCTGTAATTGATGCTTCACTGCCAATTTCAGAGGTGTGTGATCATCCTAGAGCTGATATTCTAGGGGTATCTAATGAATTGCCAAGTACAGAACTACCCAGTTCCAACAATGTATCTCTCAGTGCAGCTCCAGATCACATTAATCCTGTTCAGGAACCTCCTTCAGTAGAGCTATGCCGCTCTAACCGTCTCCACCTAGCTTCTCGTGGACTAGATTTGTATTGCCAGAGATTGTACAAATGTTTGCTGGTTTTTCTGCCTATTTTTAATTGAAAATGTAAGAAACTTAAAGGGAGAGGAATTGTAGTAACTGTAGTATTGTCCCTCCCTCCTGTCAATCATTCATCATGTGACAGGATTACAGGGGCTTTGACCAGTAAACTTATTGTGTGGGTAATCCTGTGGGCAGGGCTTCTGATAGCAAGATCACACCTAGTGTGCAAGCACCTCTATATGCCTCCTAAATAGAGTTTAGCCTTTTCTTCACCAAACCTGCTGCTCCATCAAATTATTACAGGTGATTGTCAGGAACAGCAGAGTTTATCACTGTGATGCCTCATTCATACTTGTGAATTGACAGAGTTCTAATAATCACATTATTCTGTCCAAATGAATCCCATGGTGGAAACTGGCCAAAGCTGACTGGGGCTATTAAAGGGAAGCCATCAAGAAAGCAGCCATCGGAATTCCCCAACACCAAATCTTATCACAACCTTTTTGGCTTCCTTACCATCACCAAAAAGAACTCTCTACAGGGCTTCCAGGAAGAATACACTCCCTGCTAAAGAAAAGGCTTGTTCCAGCAGTTCAGTTAGGCAGCCGTTAGGATCTATTAGGATTGCAACAGTCCTGCAACAGTCTCTATACTGAGCCAGATGCTAGTGGTGGTCTGAATGTGTTGAAGGCCTAGACTTCACACACTCTAATCACCATGCATGGGCCTTATTTCAACAGAATCACAAAACTGTTACAGCACAGGAGGAGGCCATTTGACCCATTGTGGCTGCACTGGCTTTCAGAATGAGCAATTCACTTAGTGCCATTGTCTTACCTTCTCCCCAAAAGCCTGCACATTCTTCCTCTTCAAATAACTTTCTAATTCCTTTCTGAATGCCTCGAGTGAACGTGCCTCCACCACACTCTCAGGGAGTCCATTCCAGACCTTAATCACTTGCCGCATGGTAAGTTTTTTCTCATATGGTTTTTGCTTCTTTTGTCAATTACTTTAAATCTGTGCCCTCTCATTCCCGATCCCTTCATGAGCGGGAACAGTTTCTCCCCATCTACTCTGTCCAGACCCATCATGATTTTGAATTTCACTATCAAATCTCCTCTCAGCCTTCTCTTCTCAAAGGAAAACAGTCCTAACTTCTTCAATCTATCTTCATACCTGAAGTTCCTCACTCCTGGAACCATTCTTGTAAATCTTTTCTGCAATACGTATTGTAAAGTAACAACTGTGGCCTGGATTTTAACCTACTGACCTGTTGAGAGCTGGGAGGAGGCGTTGGTAAGACACAGAGGAGCCTTGTATGCAGAGCTCCCCAGTGCACCTGGAGTGTGATGTAACCGATCTGTTCCCTGCCTGGTCCAAGTCTCAGGATCCCTGGCCGTCCATAGTTAAATTCCAAAAGTAGAACAACAACAGATGTCTTGGAGTTACTGCCTAACAGGATATCAGACCTCAAAAGTCCAGCTCAACTCCACAGCCTCCAAACTAGTGGGAATACAAAAAGATCAAGCAAGAGGTTTGCTTTCAACTACACCAGACAAAGAACTCAGTCCCTCCACAAGACCCACCACTATCAGCACAAATTAAGAGGAGGGTTTAGCCATAATTAAGAAAGGGAAGGCAGCCAACATTGTAGCACCACCTAACCCTCCCACACCACTCCAATGGGGTTCCAGCTTAAATGCTGTTGCTGCCACCAAGTTTTGGGCCTGACGACACACACTGAAGCTAGATCCCAGGAGCAATATAAGACCTGTCATCGGACGACAGTATGGTCCAGGTTAAAGGACTAATGCTGAAGCTCTCAAAGATTATCCCCTGCTTCAAAACATTATGCTTGCTCTACAGCAATAGGTGGCTATGTCCACCTGTGTGACAGTTTGCCCTGCCTCCTCGAAAAAGGACTGCCACAAGGCTCAGTACTCTCACAGTCTTTAATGTCTACACAAATGTTATAATCAACAAAGTTGCACAAACTTGCAACCACCTTTAACAAGATCAAGCCCACTTGAATGGGGCCCTAAACACTATGGAGGAATATTTCCAGAAATGGAAGTTCTAGCCAAACCACCGCAGAACAACAGTCACTATATTCCATCTAATGCAAGGAAGGTGGCCATTTGGCCCAACACATCCTTGCTGGTCAACAAACAACCATCCAGCCTAAGCTCATTTCCTGCTTTTGGCCCATAGCCTTGTAGGTTACGGTATCTCAAATATAGATCCAGGCACTTTTTAAATGATATGAGGATTTCTGCCTCTACCACCATTTCAGGTGGTAGATAACAACAACACTAAGTGCACCTTGAAAGTGATTTTCCGCAGCAACTCTTTACTCTAATGAAAAATTTGCTTTTATATAGTATCTTTAATGCCTTAAAACATCTTAAGACGCTTCATAGAATTTTTAACAAACAAAATTTGACATAGAGCCTAAGAATATTAGGCCAGGAGGCCAAAAGTTTGGTCAAAGGAATAGGTTTTAAGGAGAAAATTGAAAGAGGAAAGAGAAGATGAGAGATGGAGTGGTTTAGGGAAGGGAATTTCAGAATTTAAGGCCTAGGCAGTAGGAGCATGGCCATCAATTTTAGGATGGTGAAAATCATGGGTGTGCAATAGTTAGAACTGGAGAAGCATAGAGGTCGCAAAGAGTTATAGGGTTAGAGGCGCTCACAAAGATAAGGCCCTGGAAAGAATTTGAAAACAGGGATGAGTATTTCAAATTCCGAGGCATCATCAGACTGGAAGTCATTGTAGGCCAGCAAGCACAAAGGTGATGGGTGAACATGACTTGGCATGTTAGGATATAGGTGAATATCTAAAGCAACGTGAACGTAGTGCTTAGCAAAGCTCAGTGTGGCAACAACATGGCAACTCCAAGTAATGCTAAATCTTCATAATCCTGGTTTAAATTTTAATTTAGTATAGCCACATTCTGGATATGTGCCTCATTTGGCGAACTGCTAATTATGCATAACTCAGGTGACTTGTATTGACAACTGGAGCTAAATTTGGCATCCATAACCTAGAAAATACAATACAAACAGAGCTAATAATAATTTCCAACAAATTTAAAGTTTCCATACCATATGGCCATCAATCTAAACCAGGACTGAAGTGGATGGCAATCTCACCTAGTGCAACAAGACACACTTTAAGGTAAACCCTCATGCAGGCCTTTGTCCAGACTTGGCTATTCCAGTGCATTTTCAGCCAGCCTCCCATGTTCAACCCTCTGTATTTTAATGTCATCTAAAATTCTGCCGCCCACATCCTAACTTGCACCAAGTCCCATTCACCCATCAGCCCTGTGCTTGCTGTCCTACGTTGCTTAAAGCAATGCCTTAATTTTAAATTCTCATCCTTCTTTTCAAATCCTTCCATGGTCTTGCCTCTCCCTATCTTTCTCCGTAATCTCCTCCAGTCCCACAACCCTCCAAGATATCTGCTCTCCTCTAATTCTGGCTCTTGAGCATTCCTAATTTTAATTGCTCCACAATTGGTGGCAGCACCCTTAGCTGCCTAGTCCCAAGCTTGGAAGTTCCCTCCCTAAATTTCTCCACCTCTCTACCCTCTTTAAAGGTTGTCCTTAAAATATATCTCTTCGACCAAACTTTTGGTTGTCTGCCCTGGAATTTCTTTACATGGCTGTGTCAAATTTTGGCTCATAACATGCCTATGGGGTGCCTATGAAGGTTTTATTATTTTAAAGGTGCTAAATAAATACAAGTTATTGTTGCTGTAAATTGATAATAGCATTCTGGTGGATCTCCAATTACTGTGGATTGCTGTCGGTGGGAGAAGATCCATTCCGCAGCACATTCCTACACACTACCAGATAGGAAATGAAAAACAAGTGGGTTTTATTGCTTCATTAAAGGGGATCAGATATTTGCTTGAATAATGAAAGTGCAGTGGATTATCATGTAGTAACCTGCTAAAACATGGAGGATGTAATCTGTGGAGCCAATTAAGATCTTCCATTAACCAATATAGTAATTTCATTAAAAAATGCTGCAGATGTTGGAAACACACAGCTGTCTAATTCAGTCTTCACTCTACCACTGTTCTGCAATCTGCACACAACTCAATTGTTCTCTGGGCAGTCAGCAAACCTTACTTATTCCACTGACATTTACGTAGGGAGGAAAAATCTGAATAATTCTAAAATATCCACTTGTGCTAGAAAGCAAATGGTAGATTATGTAATCTATGTAACCTGCAAAATAGGAAAGCTGCCCTCAAGACTGTTTAAGTAATAGCTACAAAAAAAAAGAGTAAAGCTCCTGGCAAACACAAGCTACAGTGTAGATGAAGACTTAACACCAAAAGACATAACAAATTCTGCACATTTCTGGCATCAGGTTCATTAACAGACTTAAGTGTAGCATGTGAATCACAATTCTGACAATATTTTTTGTGAAAAATTGGGTTGCCAAGAACAATGTGGTTGGATTCCTGGCAACAGAACTGGATTTCATAAATAAAAATCAAAAATGCCTGGCTTTTTTATAAGATTATAAATCTTATACCTGACTTACGAGTTCTTACAGGCTATAATGTAAAAGGAAAACAAAGTGTGTTATCTAATAAAACAAAAGCACATACTGTAGGCAAACTTTTGTCAACCTGTTGTTGTGGCTTCGCCTCCCAAAGACAGTCTGTGTTTCATTCAAATGAAACATAGGTAAACTATAGGATGAGGCAGCTTGGTTTTATAGCCTGTCTGCCATTCTAATCTTGGCGAGTTTTCAATGGCCAGAATTGGAAGATTACCCGTGTGCTAATTTTATGATGTCAGTGGTTGTAAAAACCAGCATTCCAGCAGCACTTCGGAGAAATGTAATGAGCAGCACTAAGTTGAGGTGCAATGATTTATGTATTTTATTATCTTTTGTCTGTTTTAAAAAGTACACACATACATTCTGGTACATGGTCTGCTATTGAATGAGCAGTGGCAGTCTCCAAGCACTGCTGCAAGGAATGTTTTATCAATTTTCTGTTTATTGATGCAGGTACAATCATTTGCTCTGGTACAAAATGTACAATGTATACTGCTGCATCAGAAGATAACATAGGCTATTTGGTTAATTAATGCCAGCAAAAGAAAAACCAGGCACATTTTGTCAAAAGACTCCATACAACTCTGGAATCTGGACTGGAATCTAGAATAAAGTGATTCAAGTCCCACTCTCTCCAGGCTGGGTCATAATCATCCTGTCAGTTGAGGTTAAGCAGGACCAGAATGAATTAATTCAGTTCTTTCCACACACTATGCAGAATCTGCCCTCTCATGAATCCTATCTCACGGATTGTTTTCTCCTAATGCCCAAAGATAATTGTACAAATTGACATGCCTGCCCAAGCTTACACCACTGATAATCAAACGCTCCACAGATGACAAGTCCAATTTCCAAGCAGCATGGAATTGCATTCTATGGAGTTGTTGATCATTTCTTGTTTACCCCCATAACCTTCAATCACATTCAACTAGATCTTATCATGGCTCACTTTTTTTTAAGGTGGTTATCAACACAGCATTAACCGCTTTTGCTCCATGTTCCACATAATCACTGGAGACTCATTACTTTTCATTTGCTGTCCTCTAGTTCCACATAAACTGTGCATGTTTTGTTTGCTTTCAACTAACGTTATCCAGCCTCCCATCAAGTCAAAGACCTATGTCATCTCGCCTTCTAATCATCTCTCTATATAGTTTTATTTTATTCATTCACAGGATGTGGGCTTCACTGGCTGGGCCAGCATTTATTGCCCTTCCCTAATCGCCCTTGAGGAGCTGGTAGTGGCCTTCTTGAACCGCTGCAGTCCATGTAGTGTAGGTACACCCACAGTGCTGTTAGGAAGAGAGTTCCAGGATTTTGACACAGTGACAGTGAAGGAATGGCGATATATTTCCAAGTCAGAATGGTAAGTGACTTGGAGGGGAACTTGCAGGTGGTGGTGTTCCCATTTATCTGCTGCCCTTGTCCTTCTAAATGGTGATGGTCATGGGTTTGGTAGGTGCTGTCGAGGGAGCCTTGGTGAATTCCTGTAGTGCTTCTTGTGGATGGTACACACAGCAGCTACTGTGCGTCAGCGGTGGAGGGAGTGAATGTTTGTGGATGTGGTGCTAATCAAGTGGACTGCTTTGCCCTGGATGGTGTCAAGCTTCTTGAGTGTTTTTGGACCTGCACTCATCCAGGCAAATGGGGAGTCTTCCATCACAGTACTGACTTGTGCCTTGTAGATGGTGGGTGGAATTTGGGGAGTCAGGTGGTGAGTCACTCGTCGCCTTATTCCTAGCCTCTGACCTGCTCTTGTAGCCACAGTGGGAGGCGATGGCATAGCGATATTGTCACTGGGCTAGTAATCCAGAGACACGGGTTCGAATCCTACCACGGCAGATGGTGGAATTTGAATTCAATAAAAACCTGGAATTAAAAGTCCATCAAACCATTGTCAATTGTTGTTAAAAACCCACCTGGTTCACTAATGGTAATCTCTCGTCCTTACCTAGTCTGCAATGACTCTTACATGCCCTCTGAACTGGCCTAGCAAGCTACTCAGTCGTAACAAACTGCTACAAAGTCACAAAACTGAGTTGAAACCGACGGACCACCTGGAATCCACCTAGGCAGTGGAAACGACAATGGCAATCACAGCCCAGTCGACCCTGCAAAGTCCTCCTTACCAACATCTAATGCCAAAATTGGGAGAGCTGTCTCACAAACTAGTCAAGCAACAGCCTGACATAGTCATCTTCACGGAATCATACCTTACAGATAACGTCCCAGACTCCACTATCACCATCCCTGGGTATGTCCTGTCCCACCACCAGAGGTGGTGGCACAGTGGTATAGTCAGGAGGGAGTTGCCCTGGGAGTCCTCAACATCGACTCCAGACCCCATGAAGTCTCATGGCATAAGGTCAAACATGGGCAATGAACCCTCCTGCTGATTACCATGTACCGCCCTCCCTCAGCTGATGAATCAGTGTTCCTCTATGTCGAACATCACTTGGAGGAAGCACTGAGAGTGGCAAGAGCACAGAATGTACTCTGGGTGGCAGACCAGGAGTGGCTCGGTAGCACCACTACTGATCGAGCTGGCCGAGTCCTAAATGACATAGCTGCTAGACTGGGTCTGCGGCAGGTGGTGAGGGAACCCAACAAGAGGGAAAAACATTTATCCTGACTAACCTGCCTGCTGCAGATGCATCAGTCCATGACTGATATCGGTAGGAGTGACCACTGCACAATCATTGTGGAGACCAGAAGTCCCGCCTTCACATTGAGGATACCTTACAGATCGAGCAACTCAAGGCTGGCCATCCATGAGACACTGTGGACGATCAGCAGCAACAGAATTGTACTTGAGCACACTCTGTAACCTCATGGCCCGGCATATCCCCCACTTTGCCATTACCATCAAGCCAGCGTATCAACCCTGGTTCAATGAAGAATGCGGGAGGGTATGCCAGGAGCAGCACCAGGCACACCAAAAAAATGAGGTGTCAACCTGGTGAAGCTATAAACACAAGAATACTTGTGTGCCAAACAGCATAAGCAGCAAGTGATAGACAGAGCTAAGTGATCCCATAACCAATGGATCACATCCAAGTTCTGTAGTCCTGTCACATCCAGTTGTGAATGGTGGTGGACAATCAAACACAACTCACTGGAGGTGGTGGCTCCACAAATATCCCCATCCTCAATGATGGAGGAGACCAGCACAGTAGTGCAAAACATAAGGCTAAAGCATTCTCAACAAGCGTCAGCCAGAAGTGCTGAGTGGCTGATCCATTTCAGCCTCCTCCGGAGGTCCCAAGCATCAAAGGTGCCAGTCTTCAGCCAATTCGATTCACTCCACGTGATATCAAGAAACTGCTGAAGGCACTGGATGCTGCAAAGGTTATGGACACTGACAATATTCTGGGAATAGTACTGAAGACTTGTGCTCCAGAACTTGCTGCACCCCTAGCCAAGCTGTTCCAGTACAGCTACAACAGTGGCATCTACCTGGCTATGTGGAAAATTGCCCAGGTATGTCCTGTACACAAAAAGCAGGACAAATCCAACCCAGCCAATTACCGCCCCATCAGTCAACTCACAATCATCAGTAATGTAATGGAAGGAGTCATCAACAGTACTATCAAGTGGCACTTGCTTAACAATAACCTGCTCACTGGCACCCAGTTTGGGTTCTGCCAGGGCCACTCAGCCCCTGACCTCATTACAGTCTTGGTTCAAACATGGACGAAAGAGCTGAACCCCCGAGGTGAGAGTGACTGGCCTTGACATCAAGGCAGCATTTGACTGAGCGTGGCATCAAGCAGCCCCCGCAAAATTGGAGTCAACCGGAATCAGGGGGAAAACTCTCCACTGGTCAGAGTTATACCTAGCACAAAGGAAGATGGTTATGGTTGTAGGAGGTCAGTCATCTCAGCTCCAGGACATCAATGCCGGAGTTCCTCAGGGTAGTATCCTAGGCCCAACCATTGTCAGCTGCTTCATCAATGACCTTCCTTTCATCATAAGGTCAGAAATGGGGATGTTCGTTAATGATTGCACAATGTTCAGCACCACTCGCAACTCCTCAGACATTGAAGCATTCCATGTCAAAATGCAGCAAGACCTGGACAATATCCAGGCTTGGGCTGACAAGTGGCAGGTAACATTCGTGCCACACAAGTGTCAGGCAATGACCATCTCCTACAAGACAGAATCCAAACATCGCCCCTTGATGTTCAATGGCATTACCATCACTGAATCCCCCACTATCAACATCCTGGGGGTTACCATTGACCAGAAACTGAACTGCACTAGCCACATAAATACTGTGGCTACAAGAGCAGGTCAGAGGCTAGGAATCGTAAGACGAGTGACTCACCTCCTGACTCCCCAAAACCTGTCTACCATCCACAAGGCACAAGTCAGGAGCGTAATGGAATAGTCCCTACTTGCCTGGATGAATGTGGCTCCCACAACACTCAAGAAGCTGGACACTGTCCAGGACAAACCAGTCCCCTTGATTAGCCCCACATCCACAAAAATTCACTTCCTCCACAACTCAGGAGTTCAGCTTTTTTGTCTATGTTTGAACCAAGGAACAAGACCTTCAAGTAGCAGCAGTGTGTACCATCTACAAGATGCCCCGCAGGAATTCACCAAGGCTCCTTAGACAGCACCTTCCAAATCCACGACTGCTGCAACCTGGAAAGATAAGGGCAACAGACAGATGGGAACACCACCACCAGGAAGTTCCCTTCCAAGTTACTCACCATCCTGACTTGGAAATATATCGCCATTCCTTCACTGTCACTGGTTCAAAATCCTGGAACTCCCTTCCTGACAGGACTGTGGGTGTACCTACACCACACGGACTGCAGTGGTTCAAGGAGGCAGCTCAGCATCACCTTCTCAAAGGCAACTAGGGATGGGCAATAAATGCTGGCCTGACCAGTGAAGCCTATGTCCCATGAATGAATAACAAAAAATATGGCTAGTCCAGTTCAGTTTCTGGTCAATGGTAACCCCTCAGGATGTTGATAGTGGGAGATTCAGTGATGGTAATGCCATTGAACATCAAGGGGCAATGGCTGAATTCTCTATTGTTGGATATGATCATTGCCTGGTACTTGTGTGGTGCGAGTGTTACCTGCCACTAGTCAGCCCAAGCCTGGATATTGTCCAAGGTCTTGCTGTATTTGGACGTAGGCTGCTTCAGTATCTGAGGAGTCACAAATGGTGCTGAACATTGTGCAATCATCAGCCAACATCGCCACTTCCGCCCTTATGATGAAAGGAAGGTCATCGATGAAGCAGCTGGTCAGGCTTAGGACATTACCCTGAGGAACTCCTGCAGTGATGTTCTGGAGCTCCAACAACCACAACCACCTTCCCTTGTGCAAGGTATTACTCCAACCAGCGGAGAGTTTTCCACCTGATTCCCATTGACTCCAGTTTTGCTGGGGCTCCTTGATGTTAAGGAGTTCAGCGTTTTTGTCCATGTTTGAACCAAGGAACAAGACCTTCAAGAATACCATTGTTTTCAGTTTTTAAAGAGGCTCACATTGCTTCTGACCATCCTCTTTTTCCTCATGTAATTGTGAAAGCATTTGTGATGTTGATATCCCTTGCAATTTTATTTTCAAACTCCCTTTTTGCACCTTTTACTATCTGCTTCGGCACCCTTTACTACTCTTTGCATCCATCCTATTTGGCAAGATTTGTGCTATTTTTTGCAGCCTCGAGATTTATCGGGGAAAAAATACATAGCAAAATAAACAAAGTGGTCACTGAGAAATTATTTAAATAGCTTCAGAAAGAGGACATGTGGCTCTGCCAAAACAACCTAAGACACAAAACAAAAACAGAATTACCTGGAAAAACTCAGCAGGTCTGGCAGCATCAGCGGAGAAGAAAAGAGTTGACGTTTCGAGTCCTCATGACCCTTCAACAGAACCTAAGACACAATCAATACAATTTCCCACAACATTTTTTTATCTGGAAAGGTGATCTAATCAGGAAAACACAACTTTTGTGTCAGTCAGTAAGGCACTACAATGGGCATAAGTGGCCCTGACAATGAGAGAGAGATAACAAGCTATTTGGAAAGAAAACAAATTGCAGAACTATGGGAGAGCATGGGGGGGTTGGGGGTTGGTGAAACAAATTAGACAGCTGTTCCAAAGAGTTCGCATAGACATGATGGGCTAAATGGCCTCCTTCTGTGCTGTATGATTCTAACAACTGGACTTCCTGCTCCAAACTACTGGCCAGTCACTTCTGTTAGAAAGGGGATATGTGCACAGTGACCAATTAAAGACAAGATTTTGTTTAATTGAGCAAAGGCAGGTAAATGGGGTTGAGGTACAGATCAGCTAATTGAATGGCAGCTCATCGAACTGTCCTAACTTTCCTAACTATAATGTCTTTCCCTGGTCTCATCCACACAAACACAGCACTCCTCCCCACCCGGCCCAACAATCACCCCCCCCTCCCCCCCGCAACACACACACAACCCCAACTCACAGATGGTGAACCACTTTAGAAGAGATTGGGAGAAGACTGGAATTAGGAGCTGTGAAAAGATATGGAATCTAGTGCTTATGAAAACCTAGAAAGATCAAATAAAGCTTTCTCTTATGAATGTCGGAGGATAGAAAAATAAGCCAAGTGATTTAAACCTTGGATGATGTGGCTGTCTAATCATAAAGCAGGTGAAGGATCAGTGTTTGACAGGTACCTTGGTATAGAGGGATTTTCTGTGTGGATTTGGACTATTGTGGGCTCGTTATATATTAATGCAACTTGTTTATCAAAGAAGACAGTTCCAGTACTTCGTTTATCAAGTTATGAAAATGTTTCAAATATCCTTCACTACTGTTGATAAATATTAATGAAACCTTCAAAAAGCAACATATTTTTTAAAAAATTGCAGAGAGTTGAAGGAAATATGTTGAGTGAAGGAACTTGCAAGCTTTATTATTCCGCTTTCCCAGAGAAAATTAAACTTTAATTTTAGGTACACCTGATACCCCAATTACATGGAGGATTTTTTATTTTTATTATCAAAATTAAGCAATTACTATCGGCCTCCTGTTAAAGCTCTGCTTTCAGGACAGCAGACAGCCCAGCCTGAGAGAAATACATACTGAGACAGGACCAGAATTTTAAAAACTCTAATTCCTTGTACAAACCTCCTGCTAGCAGCTGGTGAGTACATTGGTGACATGTTGCACATTACACCAAGCGTTTGAGGACATGCTCTGTCCAATCTAAAGAGAGTATCTGACAAAGCTGTGGCAGTGCACCCAAAACCCATAAGACTCTTGCCCAGTGAGTAATCACAGGGTAGTTGGCTGCCACGGCAACACAAAGACAGTCTAGAAGTTAAGCTATTCACCATCATGCTAAACTAGGCCTATGGGATATAATGAAGTTTTAAGGTCAAACAACAACTACGGCAAAATAAAAATACAGCAACCAGTGATATTAACAGAGGTTACATAGCAGGTTTACCTGAATACAGACCTCACAGAATACTAGAGCAGAGGGAGTTTCAGAAGCAATAAGTATGCGATTAACAGCCCCTCCAATTATTCAAAATCTAAAGGTCAATCTCTTTGCAGCCAAAATACTGATTTAATGAAGATGTTGCTACACAGTATACTTGGACCATGTTTAGCAGAGATAGAATGACTTTTGGGCTACAAATATGAGGTGGAAAAGGGAAGGAATCAACTAGCTAAAAATTGATTACTGAAGGATCTATTCCCCTCACATACATGACCTATAAAGTTAAATGAATGGAAGTTGCTTGCGTTAAAGATAGAAAAAATGATTACTATTACAGCTAATGCTGTTAAGAGCTGATACAGTTTCTCACGCCCATGCCAAAAGGTTGGTCTAATGGTACTGATCATCTCACTGTACTTTCTCCTTTTAATCATTTTCTCAAAAACCCTAAAGCAACCATTTTAAATGTATAATTCTGCACCATTCCATGATAGCAACTAGCTACATTTCAGATAACATCTTGAAATGCTTGTATCTACTTCAACTTAGTCTGTTATGGAAGTATCTAATAGTTTCAATTTATTAGTGATGCTGCTATTATTGGGGAGCAGGAAGGGTACTGAGAACTCAGGGAGGAGTGCACATGTCCAATCAGAGAATTTGGAAAGAGGTTGGTAAAAGGTCACCCCAGAGTCAGCAATGTATGTGCTGATTTGATTAATTTTTCAAAAATAAATACTTATTACCCACAGCAGTAAATAAATGAATTTGTTCCTTTGCATATTGCATTCAAGTGAAATAAGTAAATCTCTATCAGAATAAAAGGAAAACGCCTCCATTCCTTTACTGCTAATCCGTTGAAGGTGTGGGTTTTTCATTGCAAAGGCCAAGAAACAGGTAACATTTAAGAAAGGACTAAAATAATTTGCACCTTCCTTTATCACCAATGCTGCTTTGAACAGGATCTTTAGCAACATGAACAAACATTCACATTCAAGACTGCTATTCAGGTTTTTAGCACCGAGGTTTGAAGTGTCTCTCTAATGACAAGACAGAGCTAATGGTTCGAACATTGTTTAGTTCTTGAGAGAGAATTTTCCATCCTGCCTTGTAATTCCCATTTGCCTGCCTACTAATATACAACTCAGCACGGACCTGCCTACGAAGTTCTCTCTTTTATGAAAATCTTTTACTTTAAAAAAAATGCGTTTTAGCATGGCCAGTTACCAAATCCTTTCCAGTACAGTACTACAATCAAGGCGAAAGATCTTGGGGTAACTACACAGCTGGAAAATGAGTAGCACACACTTGAGTTTCTCTCATTTGGTCAGTGGCCGAGGCAACATGCCTGGAGGACAAAGTCAGAAAATGACCCTTTTTCTTCCAACTCTGGAAATGAAAAATCATGTACCAGGAGCAAACCACCATTAGTTGGGGAAACTGGTACACACAGAGCATATCCAATGTTTCCTACAACACGTGAGTACAAGTCCGCATGCACGATGGCTCCTTTGTAAATGCCATGGCAACATTATCTTGTATGTCCTTGTAGGGGTTTTCCCAAGAACCTATTGAGCCAGGTTATACATGCACAGCATACAGAACATCCTTTACTGTTCATGCAAAACAATTGCACTTAGTTTCTTGAAGAGGCATATTGCCTTTAGGATTCCCTGACACTGACATTTCTCAGGTTTCTTTGTTATTGGAGACATAGCAATCCTCATTTCACCAGAGGCAGTTTATGCCCTGTTAGTAATTATGCTGCAGCCAGTTTAATTCAATTAAAAATAGAGATACTAAAGCTTACCTTTAATTATATTTGAACACAATTATAAAAAAATGGTCGCCTTAAAGCAATTAGAAGCATTACAACAAACAGGAATTTCTGGGTAATTCATTTAAGCAGCAGTCATGCTCAGCTATCATGGCTGCTGTAATTGACCAATCAAGGGCTAAAGTCCCAGTAAAACTGTCAACATGCCTTTCGTTATCAGATGCTGACCAACCTGTTGTGCACTTCCAGAACACACTATATTCACCGCTAACATACTTAGCCTACCATGGTCAAACTTTGCCAAAAAGCTACCATCTTTGATACTAACAGCAATGTAGTTGTGATATTCTAAAGAGGCTTCATATTGGGAGAACTATACAGTGACCATAGTTGACAGTCTAAATGATATCTTGTGTCATGTGCTGATTATTCAATTCAACTCTACAATTCACCTTTCTCCCTCAACTGCATTGATTTAAAAAAAAATCTTGCCAGTTTTCTCCCCCAAACTCCTGATGTGATTGACAGGCACAGGTTACCTTCAAGTATCTTCCCTAAATGCCATTAGTTAGATGAGAAACTCAACTGCAAGTGTCAATAGGCTATCCCATTGCTGGGATAAAAACAAAAAAACTGCGGATGCTGGAAATCCAAAACAAAAACAGAATTACCTGGAAAAACTCAGCAGGTCTGGCAGCATCGGCGGAGAAGAAAAGAGTTGACGTTTCGAGTCCTCATGACCCTTCGACAGAACTTGCGTTCGAGTCCAAGAAAGAGTTGAAATATAAGCTGGTTTAAGGTGTGTGTGTGTGGGGGGCGGAGAGATAGAGAGACAAAGAGGTGGAGGGGGGGGTGGGGGTGTGTGGTTGTAGGGACAAACAAGCAGTGATAGAAGCAGATCATCAAAAGATGTCAACGACAATAGTACAATAGAACACATAGGTGTTAAAATTAAAGTTGGTGATATTATCTAAACGAATGTGCTAATTAAGAATGGATGGTAGGGCACTTAAGGTATAGCTCTAGTGGGTTTTTTTTTTATATAATGGAAATAGGTGGGAAAAGGAAAATCTTTATAACTTATTGGAAAAAAAAGGGAAGGGGGAAACAGAAAGGGGGTGGGGATGGGGGAGGGAGCTTACGACCTAAAGTTGTTGAATTCAGTATTCAGTCCGGAAGGCTGTAAAGTCCCTAGTCGGAAGATGAGGTGTTGTTCCTCCAGTTTGAGTTGGGCTTCACTGGAACAATGCAGCAAGCCAAGGACAGACATGTGGGCAAGAGAGCAGGGTGGAGTGTTGAAATGGCAAGCGTTTCACTTGCATTTCCCCCAACTTAGTCTACTGCATTCGTTGCTCCCAATGTGGTCTCCTCTACATTGGAGAGACCAAACGTAAACTGGGCGACCGCTTTGCAGAACACCTGCGGTCTGTCCGCAAGAATGACCCAAACCTCCCTGTCGCTTGCCATTTCAACACTCCACCCTGCTCTCTTGTCCACATGTCTGTCCTTGGCTTGCTGCATTGTTCCAGTGAAGCCCAACGCAAACTGGAGGAACAACACCTCATCTTCCGACTAGGGACTTTACAGCCTTCTGGACTGAATATTGAATTCAACAACTTTAGGTCGTAAGCTCCCTCCCCCATCCCCACCCCCTTTCTGTTTCCCCCTTCCCTTTTTTTTTCCAATAAATTATAAAGATTTTCCTTTTCCCACCTATTTCCATTATATATAAAAAAAAACCCACTAGAGCTATACCTTGAGTGCCCTACCATCCATTCTTAATTAGCACATTCGTTTAGATAATATCACCAACTTTAATTTTAACACCTATGTGTTCTATTGTACTATTGTCGTTGACATCTTTTGATGATCTGCTTCTATCACTGCTTGTTTGTCCCTACAACCACACACCCCCACCCCCCCCCCACCTCTTTGTCTCTCTATCTCTCCGCCCCCCACACACACACCTTAAACCAGCTTATATTTCAACTCTTTCTTGGACTCGAACGCAAGTTCTGTCGAAGGGTCATGAGGACTCGAAACGTCAACTCTTTTCTTCTCCGCCGATGCTGCCAGACCTGCTGAGTTTTTCCAGGTAATTCTGTTTTTGTTTTTTATCCCATTGCTGGGGTTGATAACCAACAGACTGGATGGACCTCTTCCAACTAACTGGGAGACGATGCAGCCATAATGAAATTAGAGATTTGCTTGTTGCCACAGGTGCTTTGGAGAATACACTCCCTATATGCCAGAGGGGCAGCCTCCACTGCAGCCGAACCACTCCCATTTAAAACAGTTCTATAATAGAAAGGGGGAATCTGTTACAAAGTTCCTATAATGAGAAAGCTTGATTTGCATTACTTAGCAGCTGAGATTCTGAACTGGAAATAAATCAACACATCGCAGATTATCAGATCATTATCACATTAGCTGTGGGAGCTTGCTGTGTGAAAATGGGTGTCGCATTTTCTATATTACAGCAGTGACTACATTTCAAAAGATACTTTATTGGCTGTAAAATGCTTTGAAAATTCCTGAGCTTGTGAAATGTACCATATAAATGCAAGTCTGTCATTATCTTTTAAAAAGGAATCACAGAATAAAAGTGGAAAATTAAAGGTATAGAATACTTCCTTTTAATGTAGTTTAACTTCCTGTGTCAAATCTCTCCCCAGCTCCCACCTATCCCAAACCTTCTATTTTGCACCACTTCCTCTTAAACTGTATATAATCCATCACATTTCTACCTCTCTTCAGTTCTGAAGAAGTCATATGGACTTTAAATGTTAACTCTTTCTCTCTCCACAGAAGCTGTCAGACCTGAGTTTTTCCAGCATTTTCTGTTTTTATTTCAGCTTCCTGAATTGTTTCATTACTGCTCACCAAATCCTCCTCATAACTCTGGGGAGGGGAGGGAAGGCGGGTGTGCACGGGGGAGAAGTGCAGTGATTGAAGCACTTTCACTGCTTGATGTCACAGTTTAGCACGTAACTGAGTATCCCCAGTTAACTGAGGTTTAACCTGATGTGAGCTACTTTTACTGGGCAGAGGCTGAGCACACCTCTGTGCAAAGGGGCAAGGGCAAACTGGAAGGGGCTCATACTGGGGGGCGAGGACGGTGGAGTGGAAGTGACATAGTTGGTTCTTAATGATGGCTGGCCACAAGGCATTAGTGGTTGTGTGATCTGGCATATATCATGGCATAGCAAAGGCATAAAGGCCTGGAGAACTGAAATAGTGGAGATAAATCAACAAAATATTATGTTAAAAAATACAGATGATAAAAATTGCAATGCCAAATGAAGGTTAATATTTTATCTAGTAAAGTCCTTTAAAAGAGAGTTAAAAGATTTACAAATGCAGATTTCATAAATGCAAAATTAAAACAAAATGCATAGTAACTCAATCTGCATCTGAAGAAAGGCTAAAGTTTCAGCAACTGACCACTATGTGCATTTCAAACATTTTCCCATTTTATCTTATTCAACATTTGCAGTTTCTCATTATACTTGGTTAGACAATTCTGGTACTGTGCATTTTACAATAACACCCAGTTGTATGTTACAATGCCAACAAATTTAGACCCAGAAATAACTTATGGATTTTTGCTGCACTTAAAAAGTCACAACCTTTTCATCATTCAAGGGTATAAGCCACAAATACTAATTTTCCATGTTGCTGCCAGGTTTACTAACTAATCATAGCAAAATATAATCAATATTCTCAACTTTGCAGCTTTCCCATGTTCTATTGACGAGTTTCAATCTTCAAATGGAAGATTGGTCAATTCATTGACAGAGTCTGATCCATCAGTCAGCAGATATGTAGGCCAGATTCTCATTAACTTACATCTTATTCTGTTTATTTGGTTGAGGGCGAGAAGTTGCGATGGGGAGGATATCAGTGAAATAGCAAGAGCAAACTCTTGAAACTCATCTAAGCTGTAATACGTTCTTCTGTCCTCATTCATTTCACATTGTACTACAGTGGCTGCTGCTGCTGCTGCACACAGCCCAATCCATCATTTGCCCTGCAGTAACCTTTCACTGGCACAAGTCTGTAATTCAGGTTGGCATGCACCAGTGGCTAACTTTCTACATCCATGTGACAAAATAGCACTTGGGATCCAATTGAAATAAGGGGTTAGGTAGGACAACAAAGTAAGTGAGATTAGCCCTTTCATCACTAGGACCTCAAATTCAGATAGGTGATGTTAAGAGAATATCTGCTCTAACTTGAGGCCCAGGGTTCTGACTTAAACATTTGGGATACAAATCACATCTTTCCTATTATCTGGTCACCTTGTAAGTATGGGAGTGCAGTTAGTGCAACCTGGTTTCTACTTAAATAAACAATATTCCAGTATGCTGACAGAACGTGTGCTGTTAACAGGCCCAATTTGGGGGGCATGATTTGGGGAAGGGAAGGAAAATCTTACTGATGAAAGACAGCAAACAAACATGTTTCTGCTCTAATAATGCAATATTTGTTCCAATTATTCCTCAAATGCATCTATATAGGACTTTAAATATCTAATATACTAGTCAGCAGGTTTAATTATAGTGTGATTGAAACAGAAGTATCCAACATGATAGTAGGATTCATAATTATAGTATATTATAATTATAGTACGATTATTAAAGCTATAATTAGAGGCTCTACAAAAATCATGACATTAATTGCTTGTCAGAACAAATGCACCATTTTAAAAAATATATTCTACCTTTGCTACACACAGGGTGCTGTGCAAATTCTTTTTATATGGGGTAGGATATGCAGAATTTAAAAATATATAGTAAGGTAATAAAAGGAACATAATAATCAAAATTAGTACAATATATGACCTGCCCAACTGCAGAAAATGAACATGTTTGCAGTTCTGTCCAATAAGTTCCATTTTGGTAGTAAGTTAGGGGGAGACTAATTTCTCTTGGGAACATAAAGCATGAAATATATAAGATGCCAAGAAAGTTTGATACATATAAAATAACTTAATAAAATAACTAAAAAAAGACCCATCTTTTTCTTCAGTCAAGTTGTTAAGGCACAACTGATGGTAAATGCTGAGCTGTTCAAATCCCAAAAGGAAACTTAAAACAACTGCTACAACTTGTTTTGCAATTTGGATAAATTTCGAGATGTATGCCTTGAATTCAGTAGTAATAAGACCACCAGTCTTATAGGCTTACAAAACTAGCTTAAACATTTATTAGTAAGAGAAATGATTTTAAAGCACATACATAGAACTACATAATTAATCTGACTCCCAGGTGCACTTTCGTTAAAGCAACAGTAAGGCACTTAGATTTCAAAAGACACAAGTAAAGTGACACACAAAATCCTGAACCAGTTGAATTCAAAATTAGTTATCTTAACTTCAGTTCTGTGAAGACAGCAGCTTGAGGCATAGATGCTGAAGGCTTTTCACACTTGTTAGATCTTAAAAATGCCTACCCTTATACACAGCCTTCACTCCTTTCTACATATTTTCCCCTTTGAATGCAAATACACATTGTTTCACTATGTCTTTGGACTTTACCTTCCTGATCATAAAAAAAATTACCATAGTACTAATTTTACCAGTAATCTTTGGGAAAAATAAACATCCCGTTTCTGAACTTCACCTGGCTAGGTGTATTATTTCATTCCCTCTTTTGAAAACAATCTAGTCTGATTTTTTTAAAAAGGCAAATGCTCCCTTTACACCTTATATTCTAAACTTCCCCCAAGTTTACCATATTTACATCAAAGCCTTCAGGCCAGCTGCCTTCAATCCAATTATGTCTCTCACACACATACACATATACACAAAAGCTCATAAAGACTCAGATACCACTATTTTACAATAAATTCCAATAACATTATATCTTCCTGACATCCCCCTCCTTATTAAAAAATGAACCGTCATAATTTAAAAAGATGGCTTCATTTTTATTAACCCATCTTATACTATCTCCTATACTTATCCATATACTTACACTATTACATTACAAGATGCATGCATTAACATAGTATATATACAAATCCCTCACATCAACAGAAACCATTTCAGTTCAGTGTCCAGGTTATAAACATCCAATTTTCCCTTTAAGCTTCAACTCTTGATAGTGCACCTGTAATCAGATTTTCTCATCCCACAGCAAGTATAATCTGTAAATTAAATGGTTGCAGTAATGAACTCCATCTGAATAGTCTTGCACTTCTGTCTCGAAATTTTTCCAGAAACTTTAAAGGATTGTGGTCTGTATGAACAATTGTTTCTGACGAATTGTTTGCAACATAAATCTCAAAATGCTGCAATGCTAACACCAAACCCCAAGTCTCCTTTCCGATTGTTGAATATCTTCTCTGTTGTACAGTCAACTTCTGTGAAAAATACTCTATTGGTTTTTAATTCCATTTTAATCTTCTTGTAACAGTACAGCCCCAATGCCTAGATCACTTGCGACAACAGCTAACTTAAATTGCTTGGTGTCATTGGGAATTGCCAAAGCTGGTATCGTAGTTAATGCAGTTTTCAAACTGTCAAACGCCTTCTGATACTCCTGCGTCCATTGAAACTTCTTGTTCTTTTTTTTATAGTACAGTCAATGGAGCAACCGCACTAAATTTCCAATAAAACCCACTCATGCCCAGAAAACCCAAAACTTCTCGTTTTGTTGTAGGCACGGTGTCATGACTCACTGGGGTAGTGGGCTGTAATATCAAGCCCCACTGTTCCCCGAGCCATGACAAATGTGAAAAGTTTGGCCAAACCACCAGATTTCCCCAATTCTACCTAACTGTTTAATTTAGGTTAACAGAATGCAAGCACCAGGTTTGTTAACTTAAGTAAATAATTGTTTATTGAACAAACTGTCATTAACCAGTGGCAAAAGAAAGAAATATGAACTATTAATTTCTAACTCTATAACCTAAACTCTACTCCTTAAATCCCTATACACACACATACAAGACACATAAGACACACAAAAACATGGATTTTAAGGGTGGGATAAAACAGTTCAATAGCACCGATTCCGGAGTACAGGATTCGATGGATTGATTTTGATCGATATTTTCCAAATTCCTTTCAGTTCTTGTTGAGATGACACAAGGTGGTCTTCCAGCACTTTCATTATTTCGTTCACTGGTTGAGCCCTTGCCTTTCAATTTCTCTAACAGTGATTTTCCCCTTTGCTCTTGAAAGGGTTTTCAGAGAGAGCAGGTTATAGAAATATGAGAAAAAACCAGCTAGCTATTATTGTGGAATTACTGGAATTTTCCACGCACAGGAGATAAAGGCTTTAGGCCTTGTTCCTTTCAGGCTAGGAGCTATTTAGCTGCACTGCTGTCACACAAAACCTGGTCACCTGGTCAGGAGCCAATTAAAACATTGTTGCCAGGCAGCTCCCTTAGTCCAGGGTTCCCTTCCGGCACCATCTTGTCTTTCATGGCACACTGTTCCTGAACTGCAACATCATATATATCTCCCATCCTGTTCCAGTGGTCATGTCTTTCGAACAGCAGCCATTGGAATTTTAGTCCACAATGCAACAGAAAAAAGATATGTTCTTTATACACCAGTTCAACAGAAAGAAAACATATGTTCCTTACAACTGGGAAAATTCACGATAACCTTGACTTTCACATCTCCCGGAGCCACCTTACTATATCCAATGGCATGGCCTAGATACATAACTTGCGGTTTTGCAAATTCACTTTTAGCCAAGTTCACCACCAAATTAGCTTCTTGTAATTGAGTAAGTAATTCTTCCAGGTGTTATAAATGCTCCTCCCACGTCTGACTGAAAACTATTAATTCGTCAATATAAACAGCACAATTGCTCAGGCCTGCAATTACTTTATTTGTCGTTCTTTGAAATGTTGCAGATGCATTTTTCATACCAAATGGCATGACTTTAAACTGATATAGTCCATCTGACATCACAAAAGCTGATATCTCTTTTGCTCTCTCCAACAATGGTACTTGCCAATATCCTTTTAGCAAGTCAATCTTTGTGATATCTTTTGATTGCTCAACTTTTCAATGCAATCTTCCAACTGTGGTATAGGATATGAATCTGCTTTTATCACTGCATTCATCTTTCGATAGTCCACACACAGTCTGTGTGTTCCATCTGGTACCAGCACAATAGGCGGCCTCCAGTTACTGCAACTAGACCCAACGATATCAGTTTGAAGCATGAATTCGATTTCTTTCTGTACATGTAACAATTTTGCCAGATTAAATCTATAAGGATGTTGCCATAGCGAAGGTGAAACTTCTACAGACACATCAAGCATAGCTAAATTAGTCCTCCCCAACCTATTTCCACAAATAGCTTTGTATGACCTCAATAGCTTTTCCAAATCACTTACATTTAAATTTTCAAGTATCCCCTCATTATTCAATTTGATTAGATAAAAATCAATTTAAGAGTCCTGCATTTCTACTTCTTTCTCAATCTGCCACCACTAATACCTCCTTTTGTCCTCTTCCCTGTCAAAGTATTTTTTAAGCATATTTACATGAAACACCTTCTGGTTCTTCTACTTGGAGTATTTATTAAATAATTTACTTCACAATTTCTCTTCAGTCCTGTAAGGCCCACTAAACGTCACCTTTAGTGAGTCACCCAGTACTGGTAACAGAATGTATTTTCTCTCCAGCAACAAAACTACAAGCTGCAGCTTTCCTGTCTGCTTTCCTTTTCATCATTTGCTGTGATATCTTTAAATGTCCCCTAGCTAACTCATATACTCTGTCCAATCTCTCTCTGAAGTTTGATACATAATCCAGGAGGTAGTTTCTGAATTTTGACCCACCAATTTCTCATGAATCAACTTCAGTGGTCCCCTCACCTCATGACCATAAACTAATTCAAAAGGACTAAAACCAATTGATGTATTAGGAGCATCCCAAATAGCAAAGAAGAATAGAATTCCCCTATCCCAATCCTATGAATAATCTTGACTATACACCCTCATTGTTGTTTTTAAAGTTTGATGCCATCTTTCCAAAGCCCCTTGTGATTCAGGATAAGCTGTTAACAAAAACAGAATTACCTGGAAAAACTCAGCAGGTCTGGCAGCATCGGCGGAGAAGAAAAGAGTTGACGTTTCCAGTCCTCATGATCCTTCAACAGATCTAGGTGAATCCAAGGAGAGGGGTGAAATATAAGCTGGTTTAAGATGGGGGGGTTGGTGAGGGGGAAGAGAGAAATGGAGGGGGGGGTGTGGTTGTAGGGACAAGCAAGCAGTGATAGGAGCAGATAATCAAAAAATGTCACAGACAAAAGAACAAAAGAACACACAGGTGTTGAAGTTGGTGGTATTATCTAAACGAATGCGCTAATTAAGAATGGATGGTAGGGCACTCAAGGTATAGCTCTAGTGGGGGTGGGGGGAGCATAAAAGATTTAAAAATAATGGAAATAGGTGGGAAAAGAAAAATCTATATAATTTATTGGAAAATTAAAGGAAGGGGGAAGAAACAGAAAGGGGGGTGGGGATGGAGGAGGGAGCTCAAGACCTAAAGTTGTTGAATTCAATGTTCAGTATGGAAGGCTGTAAAGTGCCTAGTTGGAAGATGAGGTGCTGTTCCTCCAGTTTGCGTTGGGCTTCACTGGAACAATGCAGCAAGCCAAAGACAGACATGTGGGCAAGAGAGCAGGGTGGAGTGTTAAAATGGCAAGCAACAGGGAGGTTTGGGTCATTCTTGCGGACAGACCGCAGGTGTTCTGCAAAGCGGTCGCCCAGTTTACATTTGATCACTCCAATGTAGAGGAGACCGCATTGGGAGCAACGAATGCAGTAGACTAAGTTGGGGGAAATGCAAGTGAAATGCTGCTTCACTTGAAAGGAGTGTTTGGGCCCTTGGACGGTGAGGAGAGAGGAAGTGAAGGGGCAGGTGTTACATCTTTTGCATGGGCAAGGGGAGGTGCCATAGGTGGGGGTTGAGGAGCAGGGGGTGATGGAGGAGTGGACCAGTGTGTCCCGGAGGGAACGATCCCTACGGAATGCCGCCGGGGGGGTGAAGGGAAGATGTGTTTAGTGGTGGCATCATGCTGGAGTTGGCGGAAATGGCAGAGGATGATCCTTTGAATGCGGAGGCTGGTGGGGTGATAAGTGAGGACAAGGGGGACCCTATCAAGTTTCTGGGAGGGAGGAGAAGGCGTGAGGGCGGATGCGCGGGAGATGGGCCGGACACGGTTGAGGGCTCTGTCAACCGTGTATGGCCCACCTCTCGGGCATCCGCCCTCACGCCTTCTCCTCCCTCCCAAAAACATGATAGGGTCCCCCTTGTCCTCACTTATCACCCCACCAGCCTCCGCATTCAAAGGATCATCCTCTGCCATTTCCGCCAACTCCAGCATGATGCCACCACCAAACACATCTTCCCTTCACCCCTCCGGTGGCACTCCATAGGGATCGTTCCCTCCGGGACACGCTGGTCCACTCCTCCATCACCCCCTACTCCTCAACCCCCACCTATGGCACCTCCCCATGCCCACGCAAAAGATGTAACACCTGCCCCTTCACTTCCTCTCTCCTCACCGTCCAAGGGCCCAAACATTCCTTTCAAGTGAAGCAGCATTTCACTTGCATTTCCCCCAACTTAGTCTACTGCATTCGTTGCTCCCAATGCGGTCTCCTTTACATTGGAGAGGCCAAACATAAACTGGGCGACCACTTTGCAGAACACCTGCGGTCTGTCTGCAAGAATGACCCAAACCTCCCTGTCGCTTGCCATTTTAACACTCCACCCTGCTCTCTTGCCCACATGTCTGTCCTTGGCTTGCTGCATTGTTCCAGTGAAGTCCAAAGCAAACTGGAGGAACAGCACCTCATCTTCTGACTAGGCACTTTACAGCCTTCTGGACTGAATATTGAATTCAACAACTTTAGGTCTTGAGCTCCCTCCTCCATCCCCACCCCCTTTCTGTTTCTTCCCCCTTCCTTTTGTTTTTTCCAATAAATTATATAGATTTTTCTTTTCCCACCTATTTCCATTATTTTTAAATCTTTTATGCCCCCCCAACCCCACTACAGCTATACCTTGAGTGCCCTACCATCCATTCTTAATTAGCGCATTCGTTGAGATAATATCACTAACTTCAACACCTGTGTGTTCTTTTGTTCTTTTGTCTGTGACATCTTTTGATTATCTGCTCCTATCACTGCTTGCTTGTCCCTACAACCACACCCCCCCCACTTCTCGCCCCCCCACACGCCCCCCACCTTAAACCAGCTTATATTTCACCCCTCTCCTTGGATTCACCTAGTTCTGTTGAAGGGTTATGAGGACTCGAAACGTCAACTCTTTTCTTCTCCGCCGATGCTGCCAGACCTGCTGAGTTTTTCCAGGTAATTCTGTTTTTGTTTTGGATTTCCAGCATCCGCAGTTTTTTGTTTTTATCTCTGATAAGCTGTTAACTTAAATTCTCTAATCCTTAAATTGTTCACTATTTCCTCAAACAGCTGTGACATGAAATTTGAACCCTGATCTGATTGTATTTTCTTAGGTAAATCATATCTTGTAAAAAAATTTAGTTAACTCTTCCACAGTTCTTTGTTGGAATATTACTCAAAGGTATTGCTTCAGGATACCTGGCAGGCACATCCATTATTGTCAGTGAGCACTGATTTTTACTTTTAATCTTAGGGAGGGGTCCTACAAAATCAATCATGACCCTAGTCAAGGTTGTTTAAAAACTGGAATGGGAATTAAAGGTGCCAGCTTAATCACTGCTTGTTCTTTCCCTATCACCTGATGTGTGATATGTTCTGCAGAATTTGACTACATCCCTATGCAATCCGGGCCAATAAACTGTTTCCGTATCTTCGTCTTTCTTTTTCTAATTCCTAAATGTCCCCCATTGGAATTTCATGAGCTATCCTCAGAATCTCATTTCTATATCCAAATGATAGTACAAACTGATGCGCGTCCTTCCAACTTTCATATGCTGCAGCATGAGAAGGCCTCCAATTTCTCATTAAAACATTATCCTTAAGGTAAGGGTACATTTTGCCTGCTTTTGAGTAAGCTGTCTGATATAAATATTTTATTTGTGAATCTTTTTTCTGTAACTCCACTAATCTCCTGGAGTTAAACACTTCAGCTGAATTGTCTTCCAGTCTTTCTTCCTAAACAATCTCATCAAACACAGGGTCAGCTAATTGGATTTCCACACTCCTCCCTGCCTTTAAACTTCCTGTTCTTCTTGTTTCAACCTATGAGCCTGTGATCTCATCATCACACAATCTGCAAACAAGCCAGGATGCTCTCTGAAACACTTCTACAGGTTGTTCAACTACCACTGGCATCATCCACGTTTGTGACCCAGCCATATCGTTACCCAGAGGTAATGATTGAGGAGGTGGCGGCATAGTGATATTGTCGCTGGATTGGTAATCCAGAGACCCAGGGTAATGCTCTGGGAGTCAGTCTGGAATTAAAACTCTGATAATGACCATGAAACCATTGCCGACTGTTGTAAAAACCCATCTGGTTCACTCATGTCCTTTAGGGAAGGAAATCTGCCGCCCTTACCTGGTCTGGCCTACATGTGACTCGAGACCCATAGCAAGGGATGGGCAACAAATGTTGGCCCAGCCAGTGACACCAGCATCCCATGAACCAATGAAAAGTAATAAACTGAACCCCTGCAATGGGCAATATTTCCACTACTGCAATCATCACCTCACCTGTTTTCCACTTACTCTTTAAATGTGCCTTCCACAATGGAATAGGTTTAGCATCTCCATGAACCCCACTTATTATCACCCTGTTCCCGCAATACTCCCTCTGAACAACTAACGTCACTATCCCACAACATTAAGGATTACTATCCACTGTGTCTTTTAAAAATGTTAACATCATTTCCTACTCCACCCTATACACATGGAAAGACTTTCCCTTCACACACTAAAATCTTCCAACATTTCTGCAACCTGCTCTTCTGAATTCTCTTGGGTAAATTGTGAACATATTCCCACTTCTTTACCTATCATTGATTCTCCCTGTTTTACCTGTACACAAACCACTGGTTTTTCCTCTGCCTGAACCTCAGGACCCACAGCACTTTTACTTCCAATACTTTTCTGCACCACTATAATTCCTAGAGATTTTCCCTGCAATTTCCAACACACAGATTTTGTATGTCTAACTTTATTACAATGAAAGCAATTCAATTTTCGAATGTCACGTCTACCCTCAGCACCTTCCTTTTTATTCTGAGAAAAAACTTCCTATAAATTTACACCTACTCTTTCTCTTCCATGACTACCCACCTTCGCACTTTCTATCCTTTTCTGATTTAAAAGGGCGACAAAGAAAAAGTTTAGCTTTATGAACTAACTCATAATCATCAGCTATCTCTACTGCTTGACTTACCATTTGAACCCTCTGTTCTTCCACGAGTTCTAACTACCAAAGGAATTGCACCTTTAAATTCTTCCAAAGGAATGACCTCTCTAAGAGCTGTATATGTTGTTTTGATCTTTAAAGCCTGTAGCCACCGGTCAAAATTACTTTGTTTTAATCTTTCAAACTCAATATAAGTTTGCCCAGGCTGTTTTCTCATATTCCTAAATTTCTGCCTGTATGCCTTAGGAACCAACTCACACGCACTCAAAATAGCCTTTTTTTAACCACATCATAGTTCACCGACATTCCTTCCGACAGTGAAGCATAAACCTCAAGCCTCTACCCACCAACCTGGATTGTAACAAAAATGTCCAGTTTTCCTGTGGCCATTTCATCTGTTTAGCTATCTTCTCAAATGAAATAAAGAATGCTTCCACATCTTTTCTCTCAAACTTTGGAAGAGCTTGTACAAATTTAAACATCTCCCCACTGGGTTTTAGGTTAAAGGTGTTTTCCTCATCAGAACTTTCCTCAGAATCTGAGGTCTCTTTTTTAACTTCCAGCCTTTTAAGCTGGTATTCCATTTCTCTTTCCCTTGCCTCTCTTTCTTTATCCTTCTCTCGTCTGGAATTCCAGTTCCAGCTTCCTTTCTTTCTCCTGCCTTTCCGCTTGCTCCCTTTCAAATGCCCTTTCTTTTCCTGCTGCCTCTAGCTCAAGTTTTTTCATTTCCATTGCTTGTTCAAATTCAAGCTTCTTCATTTGTAATTAAAGTCTCATTACCTCCTGCTGTGACACACTGGTGTCAGGTATCACTTCCAACTTTAAATACTGTGCTATACCTTCAATTATATCTGCTTTCTTTGCATCTGCAGGTAACCCGAATTGTAATTTATCTGCTAATTCTGTTAACTCAACTTTAGTTACCTTTTGTAAACCAGCCAAAGTTATAACTTCAACTCCTAGACAAGTTTTAGCAAAGCCATATTGCAGTTTCACCAGTTCAAAAAAAAATCACACCAGCTCCTGAATTTAAAGTGCTTCTCGTACTTGCAACCTTAAGATTCACTAACTCCAATTCAACCAAGGAATTTGAAATATATCCCACAAAGAGCCCCCAACTACGTTATGGCATAGCTGATGGTAAATGCTGAGTTGTTCAAATCCCAAAGGGAAACTTGAAATAACTGCCACAACTTGTTTTGCAATTTGTATAAATTTTGAGATGCATGCCTTGAATTCAGTGGTAATAAGACCACCTGTTTTATAGGTTTTTACAAAACTTGATTAAACATTTAAGAGGAGAAATTATTTTAAAGCACATACATAGATCTACAAATTACTATGATGATAACTTCTAAATCCCCTAATTAATCTGACTCCCAGTTACACCTTTGTTAAGGCAACAGTAAGACACATAGATTTTAAAAGACCCAGGCAAAGTGACACACAATACCCTGAACCAGTCAAACTCAAAATTAGTTTTCTTAACTTCAGTTCTGTGAAGATAGCAGCTTGAGGCATAGATGCTGAAGGCTTTTCACACTCATTAGATCTTAAAAATGCCTACCCTTACACACAGCCTTTGCTCCTTTATACATATTTCTCCCTTTGAATGCAAATACACATTGTTTCACTATGTCTTTGCACTTTACATCCCTGATCATAAAAGTTTATCACAGTACTAATTTTATCAGTAATCGTTGGGAAAAATAAACACATTGTTTCTGAACTTCACCTGGCAAGATGTAATATTTCACTCCCTCTTTTGAAAACAATCTAGTCTGGTTTATTTAAAAATGCAAATGTTCTTTTACACCTTATATTCTAAACTTTCCCTTTGTTAACCATGTTTGCAGCAAAACCTTCAGACCAGCTGCCTTTAATCCAATTAAGTCTCTGTCACACACATAGATACTCCAATTTACAATAAATTCCAACAACATTATTATATCTTACTGACACAGGTAATCAAAATCATTTAGGTAGACGAGGTGCAAAACGAGCTTTTCGGTCAGTCAGATAGTCCACTGATTTGAACAACAGTTTGAAGACAATAAAATGTATGGTTAAAATGAAATTACCAAATTCTTCAAACTACCTGTAATATCGCAAACTAGGGACCAAAGGCATGGTGGAGCATTTGCTCAAATTGTGCCAATCATTAATATTTCAAGGGTATTTTTAGATTCCAAAATAAACAATCAGTTTTCTGGAGTGAAAGCACTATTCATTTCAATTAATTCAGATCAATGGGTCAAGACTGTGCTCCAATTAGATCCTTCTTCTATGTAATGAGCCAGAAACATTGCTTAACGAGGATGGAAAGTCAATTCAAAGTGATATGGCTGACAGTTAGCTAAAGGATATTTTCTTGCTCCCCCACAGCAACTGCACCCACTGCTCCCAGGAGCACGTTGGAACACCTGCCATCCACCCACCTTTCCACCTCCCTAAACAGGATTTCATTCGCTGTCTGTATATGGAAGGTGTGTGGGAAATTCACTTTTCACCATGTCAGAAAACTATAGTCACTAACTACATAGAATTAGATATAATTTACTACAGAGTAATATGCCATGCAGCCCAAGCATGTTCTCACCCAACTTCATCTAACCCCATCGACATCGCTGCCTCTCTCATGTACTTTTCTAGCTATCCCTTAAAGGCAACTATGCTGATCAGCTTAACTACTCCATGCAGTAGCGAGTTCCACATTCTCCTTAACCAGTCTCTGGACAAAGTTTCTTCTGAATACATCATTGGATTTATTGGGTGACTATCTTATATGTCGACATCAAAAACTACAAGCCTGTGTCAAATTTCTGAATTTCATTATCCTGTAGCTTTTTTGTTTATATAAACAGGATTAGATATCATATTTAATTTTAAGTTTAAGCAAACATACAAAGCTGCGAAATGGTGTTGTAGCATCTGAACAGAGAGAGGAAAAAGAGCCCGAGTGAGAAATGGGGAGAAAGATAGAGTCAGAGGTGCAAAACAAAAAGCTCGAGTATAAATGTGAGAAAGTGAGCAAGCCACCGTCAGTGAGGGAAGTGTGAAGGAGTGCAGAGAGAAGCAGTAAATGGTGCAAGTGATGGGGGAAGAAAAATGGAAAGAAATGCAACGAAAGAAACAGAAAGGGGGCTAGAGAAAAATATAAGAATACAGAACATACAAGGAGAACAGAACATAGTGAGAAAGGGTGTGGAAAATAAGTATAAAAACCAAACAGACTGAGAGGCAGACAAAGAAAGAAATAAACAGTGACCTAACTTTATGCAATCAGGGCACACATGTGGCTGTTCCATTTTTAGCATCGGGGAGCAATAGCACATTCAAATGACCCCACTCCCTGTTTGGAAAGAGGAAAGACCTTGTAAGTTTGCAAAGGATGTGTTTACCCCATGGAACCATGTCATACCATCACTACTGAGTTCCTTTCAGACAGAAGTAGTAACTAGCTAGCTAACATAAATTCCTCCAAATAAAAAAGGTTCTGAACATGCGTGGAAAATGGATGGGAGACAACTATATAAATCTCTTCTATACACAGTGGATGCTTGGCTTTTTGTAGGACTCATTCTGTGCCAGATAAGCAAAGCAGCAACTAAATGATATAGTATTGTCTGGCTTGTAACTGCACCCCCTTCCTAATGCTTCTTCGTAATAGTATTGTGGCTATAGCTGTTTTGAACTTTCCTTTAATTTTCCAAGCTCTAAATTGTCTTCCACACTGATCTGCAACAAAGGTTTATCATATTGTTTCTTCCATTAATTTTTTTTCAAGGGTTTAACATTAGAATTTAGTTTTTCATGAAATATTTGGAATTCTTTCAGGGTCCAAATTGTAGACCTACTAAAACTAATGGGCCCAGGTTTTGCATTAAGAATAACAGGCAGGCTATCGGTGTTCACTGTTATTCTGGAGTAATCCAGAGAGCAATTACTGGAGCTTGAACAAGAGCACTTAGATGCAGAAATCCAGAAGTTGCTGTCTGATTTACCCTGTTCCTCCACAAGCTTCACTGCGCCAGTACCTTGCTGATAGATTCATCCCTAAAATCCATGTAAAGGCATGAATTTGTGGTACTTAACAACTGAGCATGGCAGAAAAAGTACTAGTACAACTGAGCATGGTAGAAAAAGGACTATATTGCATTGAGGTGCAAGTGATTTTTTTAAAAATAGGAATAGTCTTAATTATTGCCAAATGAGCGGCATGGTAGTGATAATATAATTTCACAAGTGTGGAGTCTCATTCGGTCAGATTTTAATTACTGTTGGAGATTTTCAAAAAATGTTACAATTAAAATAATTTAACTTTTTATCTGTCTCTTTTATCCATCTCTTATTTCTATCTTACATTGTATTGAATTAATTATTCTAATTTACACTCCTTGGTTTAGAAATGTGTGTTGCTATTAGGATTCAATCTGATTGGTTGAAGAGACAAGCTGTTACTTGTCTTCTTCATGCAGCTCTCAAGTGCCCTGTAGAGGGTGCCATGGCACATCAGACACCTGGCACGTTGCTCAAAAGCCTGTGAAAACTCTGTATGCAGCTATGAAAAATAGCAATGCCTTTCCATAACTGCTGACTGCAGAATCCAGCCCATGGTGCTTTGCCATGACAGTGAGATGCACTTTTGCCCCATAGGAAATGAGAGAACTACTCTTTTTGAATGACATGTAGCTCCTAATCTCCTCCCCACATCACTCAAACAATTCAATTGTAAATGGTACTATAATAAATCCCAGTTTCAATGGTGATAAATTTGATATATTAATTCCAGAGCAGATTGGCCACAACTGTGAAGACAAACGATTTGCACATGGATAGTTTCTGCAGGTTTGTGACTATCATTCAGGCAGTGGATTTTCCCCACCATACAGACGTTTGTTTATTTTGGTTTTTTTTTTAAGTGGATTCTGCCCACATGGGCTAGTGTTTTACAAGTGATTTGCGTCAAGTATATTGTGTAAATTCTAGTATCGTTTATAATTCCTGTCTATGAAATTACTGCCACGTTTGCCTAAACACCCAATCTACCAAGGTTTTCCAAAAATGTACCCAACAAACTGGGTTCATTCTTCACATATTCTTTACCTTTGCTGACTTTGGCAGTACTGAAAGTAGAATTTCAAGCCCCTCTGGCTGTCAAACACATCCACATAACAGGTAAGGTAATGCAAACAATGAGCTGAGTTACAGGGATGCTAATATGGTGGTGCGAGTCAAAAGACTTTCAGACACTGTCGTTCCGATCAGGCAAAAGGCTTGACGTATTTAACTGCTCATAGTACACATGGTAATAGAAATAACTACATGCCCAGCTTCTTTTAGAAACCTATTTTAATAAAAGAGAACAGCAAATATGTTTGATAGATTATTTGGCTCTCCTTGTCCAAGCTAATCCACATGCATCTATGTTCAGCTTTACTTATGTTGATCTGCTGTCAGTCCGCTACATTGTCCATGCCATCAGTGGGATGAAAACTGAACCAGCAATTATTGATACTGACAACAGTCTACAAGCCAAGATTAATGAAATACTGCATGTGACAATAGATCTCACCACATCTATCAGCCTTTATCAGCCTGTGACAAATGCCAAGACTTATTTTTGGGACAAATCTCACTAGCATTTATAAAAATATAGGTTAACTTATTCCTCAATCTTGAAATATTTACTACTGGAAAAGATTTGAGTGGCTTTTTTGAAGCACAAGTAATCAAATTCCAATCTATGCCGAAAGCAATCAATGACTCCAGCATTAGGTTCTTTCAGCTAACACAAAGCCTTTAATTTTTTGTGTTCCTTGATTCTTTTATGGGTTATTGGCGTTACTGGCAAGGTCAACAATATTTGCCCATTCCTAATTGCCCTTGCACAGAGTGGTTTGCTAGGCCATTTCAGAGGGCAGTTAAAAGAGTTAACCACATTGCTGTGGGTCTGGAGTCACACGTAGGCCAGACCAGGTAAGGATGGCAAATTTCCTTCCCTAAAGGACATTAGTGAACTGACAATTTTTTAAAAACAATTAATGTTAATTTCATGGTCACCATTACTGAGACTAGCTTTTATATTCCAGATTTTTATCAATTGGATTCAAATTCCACCAGCTGCCATAGTGGAATTTGAACCCATGTCCCCAAAGTGTTAGCCTAGGCCTCTGGATTACTAACCCAGTGACAGCACCACAACACCCACTATCTCCCCTATAGACCAATGTATGAAAACAATGTATCCAAGTGGAATCAAGTCCACTTCATGACATAACATCAAATGCACAAGCCATTAAATAAAGTCTCAAAGTCTTCTTGAGGCAGGTAACTACCAACTCTGGGCCTTTATTTATGAAGCTGGATTTATTGTGCAACTTTTAGGTTGATAGTATATTATAAACTTTAAAGAACTGTAACTTCATAATGCATCAGAGTGTGATTTAAACAGTAACAGAATACTACGGTATAGCATAAATTTTCATACTATCCCTAATTAAAATCTGACGAACACTCACTAATATAATTCTAGGATCCATCTTTTCAACTTGGGTTGTGGCTGAAGACATTAGTTTCACAGCATCACAGTGCAGAAGAGGCCCTTGGGCCCATCAAGTCTGCACCGACACGTGAGAAACACTTGACCTACCTACCTAATCCCATTTACCAGCACATGGCCCATAGCCTTGAATGTTATGACGTGCCAAGTGCTCATCCAGGTACTTTTTAAAGGACGTGAGGCAACTCGCCTCCACCACCCTCCCAGGCAGTGCATTCCAGACCGTCACCACCCTCTAGGTAAAAAAGTTTTTCCTCACATCCCCCCTAAACCTCGTGCCCCTCATCTTGAACTTAGGTCCCCTCGTGACTGATCCTTCAACTAAGGGGAACAGCTGCTCCCTATCCACCCGTTCCATGCCCCTCATAATCTTATACACCTCGATCAGGTCGCCCCTCAGTCTTCTCTGCTCCAAGGAAAACAACCCCAGTCTATCCAACCTCTCTTCATAACTTAAATATTTCATCCCAGGCAACATCCTGGTGAATCTCCTCTGCACCCCCTCCAGTGCAATCACATCCATCCTGTAATGTGGCGACCAGAACTGCACACACTACTCCAGCTGTGGCCTCACCAAGGTTCTATACAAGTCCAACATGACCTCCCTACTTTAGTAATCTATGCCTCGATTGATAAAGGCAAGTGTCCCATATTCTTTTCTCACCACCCCACTAACATGCCCCTCCGCCTTAGAGATCTATGGACACACACGCCAAGGTCCCTTTGTTCCTCAGAATTTCCTAGTGTCATGCTGTTTATTGAATACTTCCTTGTCAAATTACTCCTTCCAAAGTGTATCACCTCACACTTTTCAGGGTTAAATTCCATCTGCCATTTATCTGCCCATTTGACCATCCCGTCTATATCTTCCTGTAGCTCAAGACACTCAACCTCACTGTTAACCACCTGGCCAATCTTTGTGTCATCCACAAACTTACTAATCCTACCCCCCACATAGTCATCTATGTCACTTATATAAATGACAAAAATAGGGGACCGAGCACAGATCCCTGTGGGATGCCATTGGACACTGGCTTCCAGTCACTAAAGCATCCTTCTGTCATCACCCTCTGTCTCCTACAACTAAGCCAATTTTGAATCCACCTTATCAAATTACCCTGCATCCCATGTGCATTTGCCTTCTTTATAAGTCTCCCACTTGGGACATTGTCAAAGGCTTTGCTGAAATCCATATTAACTACATCAACTGTAAATGGCTGCCAATTTGCATACAGCTAGGTTCCACTAACAACAGGGTAATGGCCAGATAATGTTATGTTGCTTGAAGGATAAATGTAGCATGGACTTGTTCTCCAAAGCATGAGACAACTTTGGCCCACAAATGCACAATGAAAACTGAAGTAATGAAACAGCCTGCTCCAGGAAAGCCCTATCCTGAGCCCAAGCTTTCAGTTCATGAATAGAACCTGTCAATAGTGGATACGCTCTCAGCAGCACACTCTTTCGAGCTGTCTACATTGATGACAAAACACACACGTGAATTGCCAATATAAGTGTAGCCCTCGGCAGATTTCAGACATCAGTCCTGGATTGAAGAGGAGAAAGTCTGCCTCCCTAAATGAAAGTCTATACAACAATAGTCCTGTCCACCCTGCTTTTCTCACGTGAGACTTGCACTGTGTACCAGTATCATGCCAAGAGGCTCAACCACTTTCACTTGAGCTGCCTGCAGAAGCTTCTGAAGATCAGATGGCAGAACAAAATACCAGACACTGAGGTGCTCACCCGAGCTATCACGCCAAGCACCCTTACCATATTAAGACAGTCACAGCTGAGTTGAGCTGGTCACGTAGCCAGAAGGCTTGACACTCGCTTATTTGAGTGAATCTTCTATAGAGAGCTTGAGTCTGAGTTTGTGCTCTCATGGTAGTCAAAAGAAGCTCAACAAGGACACTCTGAAGGCTTCACTTAAGAGTTTTGATATCAATTTTGAGTCCTGAGAGAAGCTCACCCAAGATCGCTGCACCTGACATTACCTAATAAAAAATGGTGCAACCTCCTTCCAAAGCATGCACATATCAGAGGCAGAGTAAAAAAACAGATGGGGGAATCCTGAGTGAGTAACTCATCCAAAAGTCAATCATCTGCAGTATTCTGTCCCATGCTCAGCAGAGCCTTCTAGGGTGCAGACTGGCCTTACCAGTCACCTACGTACCCACCGGAATTCTACTAAACACCCCAGATGATGAACATGGTCATCTTCAACTCGAACAAGGAAGGCCATAATGGGAGCAAACTGCAGGGATAAGCTAAGAGTATCCCACAGGATTATATCATATTAAACAGACCTTGCTCACATGCTACTTCTCCTATTGAGTGTTGGTATATTGCACTAAGTACATCCAATGGTAACACAATGCAGCTTCAATGCTGGTACCCTAGACACCACATGAGAAAACTCATTATGCACAAGCAGCTGTGAAGTTATAATGAACTGATGTAATACTCAAAAGGCACCATCTGAAATTATATATCCATAATCATCTGCTCTAAAATATGCACCTGAGCAAAAAGCTGAAAAGCAGGCCAGCAGTTGACAATTACACACCATAAATTCAGCCAAGAAATTACATTTTAATGCAGGCCCCAGGCAGCTTTGCTCTGAACATAAAACAAGAAATGTTGCTCAAAGATACAGAAATTACAAGAGTAAAGGAAGAGTGCATCAAGAATTTTAAAATCAGATCATCTACAACTTTAAATCAACACAACTAGCTTGGGAATTCATTTCGAAGCTAATCCCTGGCAATTAAATTACAAGTTAGTGTTCATGATACAATTTTCTACATTACCGTAATCCAGCTTTTAATATTTTCAGCGCATTCAAAATCACATACACCTACTGACAGGTTTGTCTTCTGTTATAATTTGCATGTAGAAATTAATTCCTGTTTGTCTTTTCATTGACTTTAGTTACCTTACAAAACTAAAGAATATAGTAAGAGCTTCAGGAATGTGCTAAAGAAAGGATTCTATTTTTCATGTTGCACAGAACATAGAAATGATAGGAGGACATTTGGCCCTTCCGGTCTGGTTTGCCATTCAATCAAATCATGGTTGATCTGCATTCCAACTCTATTTACCTGCCTTTGATCCATATCCTTTGATACCCTTCCCCATCAAAATTTTATCTGTCTTGAAAATTTTGAATTAACCCAGCAGCCACAGCCTTTTGGGAGACAGTTCCTGATTTCAACTAACTTTGTATATATAAATTGTTGATTTCATTCCTAAATGGCTTACCGCTAATTTTCACATTGCAACCCTTGCTCCGAATTCCTGATGTAGTTGTTTCTCTGTATCTACCCTCCGTAATTCCTTTATCATTTCAAATGCTTCATTAAATCACCCCTCAACCTTCTAAGTGCAAGGAAATGCAAACCAAATGTATGAACTTGCATTCAGTGTAGCCCCTGAAACACTGGCATCATTCTGGTGAATACTCAATGTATTGCTTAAAGCTGATATATATTTCCCAAGGTTTGGTGTCCAAAACTGAAAACTGTACTCCAGATGATGTCTGCTCAAATAGAAACACAAAAGTGCTGGAAAAATTCAGGTCTGGCAGCATCTGTGGAGAGAGAAACCATAGATCTGAAAAGTTAACTCTGTTTCTCTCTCCACAAATGCTGCCAGATCTGCCAAGTATTTCCAGCACCCACAGCCTTTTGCTTTTGCATGAGGTCTGACCAAGGCTCTATAGAACTGAAGCAGCATTTATTTCCCTTTGCATTTCAACTCCTTGAGATAAAGGCCAACAGTTCACTTGATCACTTATTATACCTATAATAAACTAGCTTTCACGATTTGTGTATTTGAACAGTTAAATTCCTTTGCTCTACCACAGCTCTTAGTCTTTTACTATTAAGAAATTATCCTGAGTTGCCTTCTTGCCTGCAAAGCGGATGATGTCACACATACCCATGTAACTATCTGCCATAGTTTTGGCCATTTACTAGTCTGTCCATGTCCCTTTCTAACTTCTTCCTCCTATCGACACAACTTACTGTGTCTCCAAACTTTGTTATCTGAAAACTTGAATATATAATTCTCTATTCCATCACTCGAGTCATTGATATACATGGTGAAAAGCTGAGGCTCCAGTATAGATTTCTGATCATATCCCACCGATCAGAGAATGCTCCCTTTATTCCTACTCTCTGTCTCTGACCTTCCAAGGTTACTTCCAATACCCTAAGATGCTGCACATAAAAATGCAGTCACTGTAGGCAAATGCATCAGCCATTCGCCTTAAATGAACTAGTAAACCTGGTTTTTGGCATGTTTGGCAGAGGGAGAACTGTTGACTTGGGCATGGAAAATCCCCATATCTTTGAATAATGCCATGGGATGTTAACATGCACCTGACACTGAAACAAGCAGATGGGGCTTCAATTTCATGTCTCATCTAAAGGAGGAGACTTTCAAAAATGCAGCATGGAATGTCAGCGTGGATTATGAGCTCAAGTCCTGCAATGAGCCCAAAATCACAACCTCCTAAACTCAGAGGTGACAATACTATCAACAGAGCAAAGCTGACATTCAGTAAAATGATAAAGTAGATTAATTTTAAGCTGAGAGAAGGGTCTTGCAATATTTGCTCTGCAACTGAATCTAGACACTTCATTTTACATAACTGATTGTAAGGAGCCGGAGGAATAAGACATATGACTCAAGCCTGCTCCGAAGTCCTCACCTAGCTGCTGGCATATCCAAGGTTACTAACATATCAAAAGGATAACATTTTTAACTTTGAAAGCTCAATCTTATATTTTAGTTAGCAATATAGTTAAGTGTTATGATAAGGGGACTTCCCACCTGTTTTAGAGAATGATAAGAGATTTGGTGTGCTGAAATTAGATACCTGCACCAGTAGAAATTCAGTATTTTATCTAGAAATTGTCCACATACCTGCATTTAGGTGGCAGTCTTTCACCTGAAACTGAAGTTCATTTTCGTTGGGGATGTCTTTCCACGTAGCAAGGAAGACCTGACGCTCTAGAAAGGACAAAGCAATTCATCAGAAACAAATGTCCAGTGGGACAAAGTACACCTTAAAATTAAGCTAAACTTTACATTGATTTTTGGTGTATTTTGGATTCAAGGTGAAGGATAACCATGGTGGAGAAGTGATTGAGGAAGTTTCCATTTTTAATACCCAGGCCCAGCAGCAAGCATTCCAGGGGTAGAGTTGTAAAAGAATTATCCTAATCTGCCAGCAATGTGTCACCAAGCTCAGTTTTAGAAGAATACGCCGGATGTACTAGTGTAATGTGCCCATTTTGCACACACAGCATTCTAATGAGTTCTGAGGCAGAGAAATGCAAGTGGGCTTTTTTGCTATACAGTGGCATTCATAAGGAACCAAAACTTCCTGAGTTCCTTATTTCTCCCATCTGAGAGGATTGTTTTGTTAAGTAAGCCTCGTTGATTCAAATCCAATGTGCTATACAAAAATATTACTATACAACTCACTTCCCCCCATCCCCTTCTACAAATTAAAACCAATCCCTAATTTCAAATATTCTTCTCTTAAACGTTAAACAGCTAGAATTAATTAGAAGTACACATTAGAAGGTTTTTTTTGTTAAACCATGTGGACAGGCATTACTTTTGGATATTAAACTTGGAAATGTCATTAAGCATGATGAATAAGGAGCCTGAATTAATCCCAAAATTAAAGTGACAATTGCAGAAGCACCCTGAAATGTAATTTCTATTCATGCAACGCTTCCTAGTTTCTACAATGTCAGCAATTACTTGGTGGTTCTAAAAAATTAAGAAATCAACAAAAAAACAGCAATACTAAATGGGCTAATCACAGCTCATTACAGTATGATTTTCAAATGGTGTCCAGATGGTAAGAATCTTTGAACGACAGGTAATTATAACAGTTTAATTTGTTAATGTAGAATGGTCCGCAAGAATTCCTCATCAACTAGATTTCATGCAACCCTGCGAGGGGAGTGTACAAACTTGTATAGAATGTCAGCTCTGTCCGCAACTGGAGTACTGTGTCCAGTTCTGCCCGCACATCACTTTAGGAAGGATGTGAGGGCATTAGAGAGAGCATAGAAAAGATTCACAAGGATGGTTCCAGGGATGATGAACTTCAGTGATGTAGATAAATTCAAGAATTTGGAACAGTGTTCCTTGGAGAAGAGAGTTGAGGGAAGATTTGATAGAGGTATTTAAAATTATGAGGGGTCTGGAGACAGTAGACAGGGAAAAACTGCTCCCATTGGTGGAAGAATTGAGCACATGGAAGCACAGGTCTAAGGTAATTGGTAAAAGCAGTGGTGACATGAGGGAAAACATTTTCATGCAGCAAATGGTTAGTATCTGGAATGCACTGCCTTAGAGTGTGGTGCAGGCAAGTTCAATCGAGGCTATCAAGAGGGAGTTTGATTATTAGCTGAAAAGGAAGAACATGCAGGGCTATGGTGCAAGGCAGGGGAGTAGCAATAGGTGAGTTGTTCCTTTGGAGACCGAGCACAGATACAGCAAGCTGAATGGCCTCCTGTGCTGTAACCATTGATGGAGTAGAGGGGATTAATGTGTAAGATGGGAGGGAAGTGGGCAAGGTGGACATGACCCACGCCATTTTTAATGTTATGATAGGTATTTTGATAGGGAACCATGAAATAGGTCTTTGTTCTATATCATATTCCTATTACTGAGGAACTCATTTGAGAATCATTTACGTTGCACTTGAATAAATACTCTAATACAGAGGAGAGTGAGAGAAACAGAGCTTCTCCCCACAGATGCAAATGGTCATGAAACGCCGATAACCAGCAAAGTGTACCAAGGGTTATGAGAATGATATTAAGGCCAACTGCTCAAGACACTTTATATAGATATAAAGTTGGGTTGCAGCAGTCTTCCAACTGTGATGCAATACTAGTCTAATAAAGTAGGTAAGCTTACTCCCTCTACGGAGCTGGAGAAAAATTCTGGCCTTGGATTTACAGGTCCTTAGACTGGGTTAGAGGGATCAGCAGCACAGTGGAAAGTTAAAATTGAGTTTGGCATTTGGAGCTCTCAGGAACTGATGCACTTTTATAATTCGCAAGTGCAAATTGTTCATTGTTATTCAGTAGTCCTAACGTGTGAAGGTTTCACCCACGGAGACCAAGATGATTCATCCCGCTTTTATGGTCAATTAGGAGTGCAACTTGTGAAGCTCCATTTACTAAATAAATTTAAGAAGTTTCTTGACAAATCTGTTTATTGCAAAGTATTGATTTTTTTTGAAAAACAAGCAGTGAGGTTTCAAAAGCTTGTATGTGTTTTAGAAGATAATTTAAAACAACATGCACTAATTCCTTTAGACTGCATGCTGCATCTTTACTTTTTCCTTCTACAAAAAGTGTACACTGGGGTCAGCTCTGTAAACCAAAGGGGGGCAGTGACCCAGGCTAATGCTCTGGGGACCCGGATTCAAATCCCACCAAGGCAGATGGTGGAATTTGAATTCATTAAAAAAAAAATTAAGTTAAAAGTCTAATGATAACCATGAAACCACTGTCCATTGTTGTAAAAACCCATCTGGTCATCATGTCCTTTAGGGAAGGAAAGTGGCCTACATGTGATTCCAGACCCACAGCAATGTGTTTGATCCTAGAAATGTCCTAACAAGCCACGCAGTTGTATCAAAATCACGACGAAGGGCACCGGCTTTGGCACCAGAAATGACAACAGCAAATTCAGTCCTGTTGACCCTCTCTACCAGGCATAAGTAAAAATGAGGCGTCAAGCTACAAATCAGGGCTACTTGTGTGCCAAACAGCGTAAGCAGCATGCTATAGACACAGCTAAGCGATCCCCCAACCAACGGATCAGATCTAAAACAAAAACAGAATTACCTGGAAAAACTCAGCAGGTCTGGCAGCATTGGCGGAGAAGAAAAGAGTTGACGTTTCGAGTCCTCATGACCCTTCAACAGAACAGATGCTGCCAGACCTGCTGAGTTTTTCCAGGTAATTCTCTTTTTGTTTTGGATTTCCAGCATCCGCAGTTTTTTGTTTTTATCTCTGGATCAGATCTAAACTTTGCAGTCCTGCTACATCCAGTCACGAATGGTGGTGGACAATTAAACAACTCAAATATCCCCATCCTCAATGATGGGGGTAGCCCAGCACATTAGTGTAAAGAGTAAGGCATTTGCAACAATCTTCAGTCAGAAGTGCTGAGTGGATGATCCATCTCAGCCTCCTCTGGAGGACCCCAGCATCACAGATGTCAGTCTTCAGCCAATTCGATTCACTTGCTCCACGTGATATTAGGAAACAGTTGAAGGCATGGGATACTGCAAAGGCCTTGACAATAGTTCAGTAATAGTACTGGAATCTTGTGCTCCAGAAATTGCTGCTCCCTTAGCCAAGTTGTTCCAGTACTGCTACAACACTGGCATCTACCCAGCAATGTGGAAAATTGCCCAGCTGTGTCCCATCCACAAAAAGGACAAATCTAACACGGCCAAGTACCGCCCATCAGTCTACTCTCCATCATCAGTAAACTGATGGAAGGGCTCATCAATAGTGTTATCAAGCAGCACCTGCTTAGAAATAAATTGCTCATTGGTGTTCAGTTTGAGTTCTGCTAGAATCACTTAGCCCCTGACCTTGTTACAGCCTTGGTTCAAACATAGACAAAAGAGCTGAACTCCAGACATGAGGTGGGAGTGACTGCCCTTAACATCAAGGCAGCATTTGGCCGCATGTGACATCAAGGAGCCCTAGCAAAACTGGAGTCAATAGGAATCAAGGGGAATACTCTCTGGACTCTCAGGACATCAATGCCAGAGTTCCTTAGGGTAGTATCATAGGCCTAACCACTTTCAGCTGCTTCATCAATGATCTTCCTTCCATCATAAGGTCAGAAGTGGGGATGTTCGCTGATGATTCAACAATGTTCAACACCATTCACGACTCCTTAGATACTGAAGCAGTCCATGTCCAAATGCAACAAGACCTGGACAATATCCAGGCTTGAGTTGATGAGTGGCAAGTAGCATACATGCCACACAAGTGCCAGGCAATGACTCACTTCAACAAGAGAGAAACCAACCATTGCCCCTTGACATTCAATGGCATTACCATCACTAAATCCCCCACTATCAATATTCTGGGGGTTACCAAGGACCAGAATTGAACTGGACTAGCCGTATGAATACTGTGGCTACAAGACCCAGTCAGAGGCTAGGAATCCTGGGGCATGTAGCTCACCTCCTGACTTCCTAAAGCCTGTCCACCATCTACAATGCACAAGTCAGAAGTGTGATGGGATACTTTCCACTTGACTGGTTTAGTGCAGCTCCAACAACACTCAAAAAGCTTGACACCATATAGGAAAACCCCTTGATTGGCACCCCATCCACAAACATTCACTCCCTCCACCAGTGACGCACAGTGGCAGTAATGTGTAGCATCTACAAGTTGCACTGTTGGAACTCAGCAAGGCTACTTAGACAGCACCTTCCAAACCCATGACCACTACCATCTAGGTCAAAGACAGAAGATGCTTGGGAACACCACTACCTGGAAGTTCCCCTCCAAGCCACACACATCATCCTAACTTGGAAATATATCACCATTCCTTCACTGTCACTTGGTCAAAGTCCCTCCCTAACAGCACTGTGGGCGTACTTACACCACATGGGCTGCAGCAGTTCAATAAGGCAGCTCACTACCACCTTCTCAAGGGCAATTAGGGATGAGCAATAAATGCTGGTTTAGCCAGCAACGCCACATCCCATGAATGGATAAAATGTTTTTTTTGAATTATCATGAATTCTTTCAAGGGCTGTGCACATCACTGACAAAGTAGCATTTGTTGCTTATCCCTAGCTGACCTCGAGAAGGTGGTGGTGAGCCATTTCTTGAACTGCTGTAGTCCATGTGGTGTGGGTACATTCTCAGTGCTGTAAGGAAGAGATTCCAGGATTTTGACCCAGCTACAGTGAAGGAGCTGTGATACACCGAGAGACTTGGAGGGGAACTTGCAGGTGGTGGTGTTCCCATGCATCTGTTGCCCTCCTCCTTCTAGGTGGTAGAGATTATGCATTTGGAAGGTGCTTTTGAAGGAGGCTGGCAAGCTGTTTTAGTTCGTCTTGTATATCTGCTGCCACTGTGCATCCAGGGTGGAGGAAGTGAAGGTTTAAAGTGGTGGATTAGGAGGAAGATGGTGGCGTAGTGGTAATGTTTCTGGACTGGTAATCCAGAGGCCCAGGCTAATGCTCTAGGGTCATGAATTCAAATCCCACCACAACAGCTATTGAAATTTAAATCCAATTAATAACAGTAACAATGACCATGAAACTATCAACGACTGCTGTAAAAAACCCATCTGGTTCACTAGTGTCCTTCAAAGAAGGAAATCTGTCATTCTTATCTGGACGTGACTCCAGGTGCACTTTTATGTGGTTGGCTCTTAATTTTTTGCTGAAATAGCTTAGCAATTAACAATGCGCAACAAATAATGGCCTTGCCAGCAATGTACATAGCCCATGAAACAAATAGATAACAAAAAAATGGAGTGCCGATAAATGAGCTGCTTTATCCTGGATGGTGTCGAACTTCTTGAGTGTTGTTGGAGCTGCATTTCTGACTTATGCTTTGTAGATGGTGGACAAACCTTGAGGAGTCAGGAGTGAGTAGCTTGCCACAGAATTCCCAGTCTCTAATCACACAATATTTACATGGCTGTTTCAGTTAAGTTCTGGTTAAAGGTAACCCCAAGTCTGTTGACAAAGTCTTAAACTGCTATATTATTCTATGACTAACAGCAAGTAGTAGGAACAAAGAACACAGATGTTAATAAAATGCTTTTTTCCACCCCTCAGAATGCTTGGGCAGTAAAGTATGATATAAAACGCAATCAACATCTGAGAACAAAGGATACAGCAACATTTCAATTTTAATAATGGATCACATCGTTCTTACCAACATCTCTACTATTTTCTGCTTTTATTTCAGATTTCCAGCATTCAAAGGTTCTTATTACCATTGAAATATGGCTAATCTGTCATTGATTCCAATTTCCAAAATGCACACTTGATTTCAGCTAGATTGAACCTCCAACATTTATTTATAAATGCAAAATATTACTGCTATATATTTACATCCTGATTAAGGATTACTGCAAGTTAGCAGATTAGTTTCCATCTGGACACCAACAAGGAAATATACAATAAAGGAAGAAAAGATTCAATGGTTCAAAGGTTTGCACTTTTGGAAAGCAAGGCAGATTACAAAGCATCATATGCAAAAAAACGGTCAAATGAGGTTTGAAAGGTTTTTGCATTTGGAATGCTCATTGTCAGCATAAAATATATTTCCAGGTCAGGCACTGTATGGCTATGGTTAAATGTGAAGGCCTTTGTACTCTGTCCCAATCTCAGGAGAGCAATGCCTGCTGCACCAGTGTGACATTCTTCCGCTTTCAAAACCAGTTAGTTAACCTGTGGTCTCTGAGTGAGACTGTCAACATTGTGTGGATTTAGCACCAGGTTTATACTTTGGGCTTTGAATTACAATCTATACAAAGGTTGACATGGACTCTTTGGGGATGAAATAGATTAGTTTTTGAAACTCATTAAGGGAGAGAACATACATTATCCATCCCTTAGAATGAAGTCCATTGGCTGAAGAAGTGAACCACAGGAACTTTAACATTCAGAATATGTTCTGCCCATCTTTATAAGCAGTAGGAGCAGCATGTTATTATGCGCTGTGCCAGTTCAGATCATGATTTTTTTTTTAAGCATGCTCAACACACCTGACCTACAAGTGGGCAGATATATGGTCCTGAAAGTGTTCCTAAAGATACTATTTGTAGCAGAGAGATTTAGGGAGGCAGGCTAATTGATCTTTAAAGATGAGTGCACAGCTAAGGAGAAAAACACAATCAAATAGCTTTCCCCAATTTACAATATTCCTTAAAGGTGCCAGTCTTGTTAAAAATGAAAAGCTCTCTTTTCTCCAAGTCAGAAGTTTGTGGGTTCCAACTCCAACTCCAAAGAACAGATAATCTCAGTTGCTATCTGACTGTAATACTGAGGGAGCGCTGCACTCTCAGAGATGCTATATTTTAGATCAAGTGTTAAACTGAGGCCGCATTTGCTGTCTTAGGTGGCCATAAAAGATGCCCTTAAACTATTCGAAGCTTGATGGCACAAAAGGTTCTGCAGCTGGCCTCAGTGTCCTTGGACAAAGAAAGGGAAAAACCAGGAGGGTTTCTGATCCAAGTACCCAGGGACGCAGAAAGTGCGCATAGTGGTTGAGGGCTGATTCAGCTCATCTATGATGCCACTGTGGTAAAATAGTCTTATCACTATACACTGTCTAACAGCATGGCCAACTGGGTGGTGTACTGAAGAGTACCTGGCACCAGTACTCCTAGAGTCAAAATATTTAGGAGGGGGAATGAGGTGGAAAACAGGCAAAACAAAGACTGATGATAAATAAATGATATAAAGTAAAATGATTCTGAAAATACAAATCCTGTACTATAGTTGGCAAACAAATTCATATAATTATGCACAGCCAGCAGGTGGATTAAAAAAACAAGCAAAACAAATTGTTTTGGGGACTAAGGCCTCAATTTTTCGTAAAAAGCCATTACTGCTAAGATGTGCATAGCAGATCAAAAGTAATCCTACCTGAGTCAAGAATAGACTTCTGCATTTTTATAGAATTAACCAGAGAATTTTTTTGTTATTGTTGAGTTTTCTCAATATTTTAATGAGCATCCATCATGAACAATTGGAAGCCTCAAGCTGATTAAAAGGAGCTAACTCAATGCTTGGTGCTTTCAAATCAACACAATCCCCACTATCTCAGCAAGACATGTGGAAGCACGTTCATTATAACCATAACAACCTTGTAATCTGACCTGTCAGAATAAATGCTATTGGGATAAAAACAAAAAACTGTGGATGCTGGAAATCCAAAACAAAAACAGAATTACCTGGAAAAACTCAGCAGGTCTGGCAACATCGGCGGAGAAGAAAAGAGTTGACGTTTCGAGTGTTCTGTCGAAGGGTCATGAGGACTCGAAACGTCAACTCTTTTCTTCTCCGCCGATGCTGCCAGACCTGCTGAGTTTTTCCAGGTAATTCTGTTTTTGTAAATGCTATTGGGTGTGAATGAAGAAAGAACAATTACACAGGGCTACAAAGGATCCTGAACACTTGTGTAAAAATATGGCATCGGTGCTTACTGTTAGTCTTCTTAAGGAATCAAAAGATGATGCAACAATTTATGTAGTTGCAACATTGCAGCAAGGAAAGACAGGGCAGCTAACCAGAAATTATAACTGTTACTTTTAATGCCATAATTATAGTGCATTAAGCAGTGAAGTTTGTCATCTTAGAAGGGAGCTGACAGAATTGGTTATTTTCTAATATTAGATACTTAAAGTCAATAGAGCAGATGCTCAAGCCCTTTTTAAAAACTTAATGTTTCAGATTTAAATAGGTGATTCCCCAGTGATAATGTCTTTAGTGCAGCAAGAGCAGTGCAAAACTACTTCAAGTTGATCTTGCCCCAAACTGCCAACTGCCAAGAAATCAGCTCTGTGTTATTACACATCACTGGCACTGCAACAGTAGAAATTGTGTAGATAAATTAAAGCATTAGCTCTCATTCAGATAGTTCCAGGAATCCGCACAAAGCTCATTTGCACAAGGCCCTCAATGTTGGACTCTGTTATTAAATGAAGTTATTGAGGACAGAATTGCCCTGTTACAAGCTTTCCTGTTGGAGACAGGAAATCTTATTAGGATTGTATTCATTGAATGCATTTATATCATACAAGAAAAAGAAATGGAAAATGTAAATTTAAAATTGTCTATTAACTGTAAGAGAGATTACACAGCATTTTGGAATACAGAATCAAAGATGAGAGAAGGAGGCCATTTGCCCATTAAAGACAATTTGGATTCACTATCCTGAGAAAAACATGAATTTGCAAAAGGGAAATCACCACCCTTGACTACTTGCACATTGGGGGATTGGCTGGTGTGAGAAATGCCAGGTCAATGCACAATGCCAATGGTTTATTCAGCTGTTGCAGTGTACAGTCCGCAATGAGCACTGAACTTTCAGCTCCACACAGCCCCAGCTTAGCCGTCTTTTAAAGCTCAGGGAACAAGGCTTTTGGCTTCTGCAGTAAAGAAAACTATTTCAGGCACCTTCCTAAATGCAATTTTCACCGTTTCTTTCCCCAACGTGCCCCCCAGCCCCACCACGAGAAACACAAAAGCAAAATTCAGACAAATTAGATCAGAGGAATATGACTGTGGAATTTTGAAGCTCTGACTGGTAGATATCAAAAGTGGAATTTTACTTCTTTTAGCTTGCATCAATTTTGAGAAAATACTAAGAACTCCATCCAGAATTACCCAGAGGAGCTGGTGGAGCAATAAATGTGGCACGAACCAAGTGGCAGGAAAATCCGCTGTAACAGTCAATTTGAGGACACACGTTCAGGGGAAAAAAAACCTCCCAATCCAGAAAACACCACAAACCAGCAAAACAAAGCACTTCCTCTATTTATAACAGGAATCAAAAAAATGGTGGCACAGACTTGCAAATTTTGAGGCTAATTATGATGCTCAGCCAACCAGGCATAAGTTCATTTTGCCTGGTGTCCATGCATGAGGGCTCAGACTCAAGATCATTATTTATCTATTGGCAATCTCCTTCCAGAGGGAAGGAAGCAGTGGCTTTTGGTCAAATTTGACCCAGGATAAGGATATTGGGAGATTAGAACTGGTTTCATCCTGTGTAGCAAACTTAAGCAATCCAGTGCCTGAATTAGGCAAGTCCATAGTTGTTCATTGTTGCTAACTGACCACCTAACAATGGGTTCATTGTAGAGAAAGACTCTAGCTAAGATCAAAATATGTGGATTTAGGGAACAAGTAGCAGTATGGACAACGAGCTGGCTACAAATGGAGAACAGTAGAGGGTGTAGATAGCTACTCAGTTTGGAAAAAGGTATGAAATGATATTCCACAGGTATCAGTGCTAGGACTAAAATTGTTTACAAAAAGCATTTTAACCTTGGCATCAGAACTACAAATTTAAAATGTGCAGACGACACCAAATTGGGGACATAATTAATACAGAGGAGAACAGTGACAAAATATAAGACGAGATTAATAAACTTGAAAAAAGGGTATTTAATTTGCAAAAAAGTTTGAATATAGGTTTGTATAAGGTGGCATGTTTTAGTAGGAAGATGAAGGAAGACAATCGTTGGGGTGGGGGTGGGGCAGCAGCAGGGCAGCTGGGTGGGGGCGTGGGGGCAGCTGGGTGGGGGGGCGCAGGGGCAGAGGGAGGCTGGCAGAAGGAAATGGATAGAGAGAAACACACAAAATAGGAACATGGGTAGGTCATTCAACCCTTCGAGTCTGCTCCCAATTCAGTATGATCATGGCTGATCCCCCATCTCAACGCCATACTCCCACTCTCGGCCCCATACCTCTTGACGCCTTTAGAGTTTAGAAGTCTATTTCCTTGTTAAATATATTCAGTGACTTGGCCTCCACAGCCTTCTGTGGTAGAGAATTCCACAGGTTCACCACCCTCTGAGTGAAGAAATTTCTCCTCATCTTAGACCTAAATGGTTTACCTCGCATCCTGAGACTGTGACCTTTTGTTTTAGACTTCCCAGCCAGAGGGAACGTTATCCCTGCATCAGTCTGTCCATGCCTGTCAGAATTTAATACATTTCAATAAGATCCCCTCTCATTCTTCTAAACTGCTGTGAATACAGGCCTGGTTGACCCAACCTCTCGTCATACGACAATTGTGCCATCTCGGGAATCAGTCTGGTGAACCTTCGCTGCACTCCCTCTATGGTATCCTTTCTTAGGTATGGAGACAAAAACTGCACAAATACTCTAGGTGTGGCCTCACCAAAGCCTGTATAGCTGCAGTAAGGCATCCTTGCTCCTGTACTGAAACCCTCTTGCAATGAAGGCCAACATACCATTTGCCTTCCTAACTGCTTACTACACCTGCATGCTTGCTTTCAGTAACTGGCGTACAAGGACACCCAGGTCCCTTTGTACATCAACATTTCGCAATCTATCACCATTTAAATAATACTTTGCCATTCTGTTTTTCCTACCAAAGTGGATAACTGCACACTTATCCATGTTATACTGCATCTGCCATGTATTTGCCCACTGTGAATAGCTGGGGTACAAGCACTGATCCCTGTGGTATCACACTAGTCCGCCTGCAACTCCGAAATGGACCCATTTACTCCTACTCTGTTTCCTGTCTTTTAAACAATTCTCAACCATGCCAATATATTACCCCCAATCCCATGTGTAATTGTGCACACTAATCTCAAAAGCTTTCTGAAAATCCAAATACTCCACATCTACTGGTTGTCCCTTATCTATTCTGCTAGTTACATCCTCAAAAAAACTCCAATAGATTTGTCAAACATGATTTCCCCTTCATAAATCCATGCTGATTTTGTCTAATCTCATTGATATTTTCTAAGTGTTTTGTTATCACATCCTTTATCATAGACTCCAGCATTTTCCCTACTATTGATGTTAGGCTAACCAGTCTGTAATTCACTATTTTCTCCCTCCCTCCTCCTTTAAATAGTGGGGATACATTTGCCATCCTCCAATTTGCCGGGACTGTTTCAGAATCTATAAAATTTTGAAAGATGACAACCAACACATCCACTATTTCTAAGGCCACCTGCTTTAGTACCCTGGAATGTAGATTATCAGGCCTTGGGGATTTATCGGCTTTCAGTCCCATTAATTTCTCCAGCACTATTTTTTCAGTAATACTAATCTCCTTCAATTCCTCCTTTTCACTAGACCATTGGTTCCCTAGCATTTCTGGGAAGTATTTGTGTCTTCCTCTGCGAAGATAGGACTAAAGTAGTCATTTAATTGCCCTGCAATTTCCTTGTTCTCTATTATAAATTCTCCCTTTTTGGACTGTAAGGGGCCTACATTTGTCTTCACTAATCTTTTTCTTTTTACATACACAAAGAAGCTTTTACAGTCCACTTTTATATATATAAAATTACGCCAAATCAGGGCTGTTTAAATTAATCCTTCTCCTGCCTGAAACACTTGCAAGGTTACTCTCATACTCTATTTTTTCCCCTCTTAATCAATTTCTTGATCTTCCTTTGCCGAGTTCTAAACAGCTCCCAACCCTCAGGCTTGCTACTTTCTTTAGCAACTTTATATGACTCATTTCTGGATCTAATACTATCTTTAATTTCTTTTGTTAGCCACGATTGGTCACTTTTCCTGTTTTTTTTTGCGTCAGAACTGTTACAATGCATGCATTCATTGCTTAAATATTAGCTACTGCCTATCCACTGCCATGCCTTTTAATGAAGTCCTCAAACTATTGTAGCCAACTCATCCCTCATACCTTGCTAGTTTCCTTTGTTTAGATTTAGGACCCTAGTTTCGATTGGGCTACTTCATTTCCCATGTGTCTGCTGCCCTTGTCCTTCTAGATGGTAGCGGTCGTGGGTTTGGAAAGGTGCTAAGGAGACTGTGAGTTCCTGAAAGTTTTGAAAGTGCAGTAATGGCCTGTAGCCAAAGTCCATTACCTTTATCAGCTTCATCCAGATCAGAAGAAGTGTCAAACTGATCAATAGCAAAATAATTCCTGCTCTCTAGTCTCCATCATACATGCTGTAGAGCACTTAAATAAAATGTTTTGGCCCAAAATCCAGAACAGGATGACACTTGACCTAGTGCTTTGCTTTCTTGGTGAACTCATATGGCTTCTGCTAATATTGGAGACTTGAGTAAATGGAACTTGCACCTGCAAATCTGATTCTACTGGCATGATGAGAAGTATCCTTGCTAGTTATATTCCGTTAACTCATGTTCTCCCATTGAAAGGCAAAAGTAGTAGAACCATAGAACACTACAGTACAGAAAACAGGCCATTCGGCACTTCTAGTTTGTGCCAAAATATTATTCCGCTAGTCCCATTGACCTGCACCTAGTCCATAACCCTCCAGACCTCTCCCATCCACGTATCTACCTAATTTATTCTTAAAACTTAACAGTGAGCCCGCATTTACCACGTCAGATGGTAACTCGTTCCACACTCTCACCACTCTCTGAGTGAAGAAGTTCCCCCTAAACCTTTCACCACTCTCTGAGTGAAGAAGTTCCCCCTAAACCTTTCCCCTTTCACCCTAAAGCCATGTCCTCTCATGTTTATTTCTCCTAACCTAAGTGGAAAGAGCCTACTCGCATTTACTCTGTCTATAGCCCTCATAATTTTGTAAACTTCTATCATATTCTCATTCTTCTATGTTCCAAGGAATAAAGTCCTAACCGGTTTAATCTTTCCCTGTAACTCAACTCCTTAAGACCCGGCAACATCCTAGTAAATCTTCTCTGCACTCTCTCAATCTTACTGATATCCTTCCGTAGTTAGGCGACCAGAACTGCACACAATACTCCAAAGTTGGCCTCACCAATGTCTTATACAACCTCACCATAACATCCCAACTCCTATACTCAATACTTCAATTTATGAAGGCCAGTATGCCAAAAGCTTTCTTTACAACCTTGTCTACCTGTGACGCCACTTTCAGGGAACTATGTATCTAAACTCCCAGATCCCTTTGTTCCTCCGCACTCCTCAGTGCCCTACCATTTACTGTGTATGTCCTACCTTGGTTTGACCTTCCAAAATGTAACACCTCACACTTTTCCGCATTAAATTCCATCTGCCATTTTCTGGCCCATTTTTCCAATTGGTCCAGATCTCTCTGCAAGCTTTGAAAGCATTCCTCGCTGTCCACAACGCCTCCAATCTTAGTGTCATCGGCAAACTTGCTGATCCAATTCACCACATTATCATCCAAATCATTGATATAGACAACAAACAACAATGGTCCCAGCACAGATCCCTGAGGCACACCACTAGTCACAGACCTCCAGTTTGAGAAGCAATCATCCACTACCACTCTCTGTCTTCTCCCACACAGCCAATTTCAAATCCAGTTTACAACCTCTCCATGGATACCAAGTGTCTGAACCTTCTGAACTAACCTCCCATGTGGGACCTTGTCAAAGGCCTTACTAAAGTCCATGTAGACAACATCCACAGCCTTTCCTTCATCTACTTTCTTGGTAACCTCCTCGAAAAACTCTACAAGGTTCGTTAAACATGACCTACCATGCACAAAGCCATGTTGACTATCCTTAATCAGCCCTTGGCTGTCCAAATAATTATATATCCGATCTTTCGGAACACCTTCCAATAAGTTACCTACTACTGACGTCAGGCTCACTGGCCTGTAATTACCTGGTTTACTTTTGGAGCCTTTTTTAAACAACGGAACAACATGAGCTATCCTCCAATCCTCCAGCACCTCACCCGTGGCTAAGGACATTTTAAATATTTCTGCCAGAGCCCCTGCAATTTCTACACTAGTCTCCCTCAAGGTCCGAGGGAATATCATGTCAGGTCTGGGGGATTTATCTACCTTTATTCGCTGTAAGGCAGCAAGCACCTCCTCCTCTTTAATCTCTATATGTTCCATGAAACTACTGCTTGTTTCCCTTCCTTCCTTATACACTATGCCAGTTTCCTGAGTAAATACTGATGCAAAAAAACTGTTTAAGATCTCCCCCATCTTGTGAGGCTCCACACATAGACAACCACTCTTATCTTCCAGGGGACCAATTGTGTCCCGTACTATCCTTTTACTCTTAAAAGATAGTAGATAACCAATACCAGGAGGATGGATGTTAACCTCAAAAACAAATAGGAGTGTATGCAGGAGGCAGAGAAATTGACAAGATCAATTGACAAGCACAAAGTCAGGTTGGTAAAAACAGGGCCGGGGGTAGCACAGGTTATTTCAATTTTGTGTGAATTGTTAAAAGTATAGCCAAGCCTGTGCACTTGGCCACTATTCCTTCAAAGGAGCAATTTAAATATTTAGACAGCTTAATCAGCTTCTGTGCTTTTCAAGTTCTAAGAGATGATTTAGAAGGCCAAGTTGAACATGTGGGCTCATTAAATGCCCCAACTCTTTGCCTATCGTCACCATTCTGTCATGCTATTTTACTCATACAAGTACCAGCTCAGGTGGACCCACTCAAAAGTAATTACAAATCAGAAACCTTTCACTCAGTGAAGCACTGAACAGGAGGACCTGAGGGTGAAGGAACTGCCAACCTCAGCTGAGAAGCCTAGAGGCCCAGGCCTCAGTGGCCAGTCTTCAAAAGGCTAATGATTCAGCAACATAAATGTCATGCACAGTCAGTGGAAATTGCATGTATCTGGGAGACATTACAGGAAGTTTCTCATGGTCTGGGGACAGGATTGTTCTTAGAGCAACAGGATGCCAGGAGTACCAGCGGTGGTTTCTGGAGTCACAGTTGTCAGTGCTTAAATAGGTGCTTTTAGTCAGTCTGAACACAACACTTGCACAAGGCTACTCAGGCTGTCATTATGTTTAAAAACATAAATTATTTGACCCTGTGTCTAACAATACTCATTGGTTAGTTCAACTGTCCAACTTACTGAATAAAATTTTAAGACTTCTTCCAATAGGATAGTGTATGCTCTTTCATTTTCAGAGCAATTCGGTTTTGTAAATAGTTGAAAACCAAAGCTCATTGCATTTTTCTTTCTGCAGTGAGAAGAGGATTTGCTGACCACATGCTGTGGTAGGGACAAATTGCATGAGCCAATTCATATTGCTCCTAGCTTCACATCATTGCACATGCTGAGCTGGTGAGATTAACGATTCAATGCTTTATACTGGGAGCCAAAGTATTTCGCCATCAAAAGAAACGTAAGTTTCATTGAAGCTAAACTTTGAGGCTCAAGATTTTTTGCACCCACCGCCACCCCACCCGCCACCCCAACCCCCCACCCCCCACCACCACCCCACCCACCCCCACCCCCCAACCACCCCACCCCCACAAAATCAGCACTTAAGTTTGATGAGATTTTTAAAAACACTGAGGACTAGTACACATTCTGAATTACTTAAACAACTGAACCACTTAAAAAAATCTAGATGGGCCAGAAGTTCCGAGGAGTGGCAAACGCAGTTGGATTGCCATTCAGCTCCTTTCTACTTATCTTAGTCAGGAGCTGCACATTTCTCAGCAGGCCCACGTTGAAGGTTGGCTAAGTGCGGAGCAGCAGGTTCCCAGATCCTTTAATCCAGGGCAGCAGGGTTGGGGAAGTATAGCCGCACTTCCTTTTTACGGCACTAGCTGCCTTAAAGCAAGTAAGTTTAAAGGTCCTGGCCACTTTGAGAAGTCAAGGAGAAGGTAAGTGTGTAAGTTAAGTGGGTAGTTTGAGGGGCGGGAGGGTGTTGGGGGGCAGGATGGCAGGGGCAGTTGTGTGGTAAGTTGGTAGTTTGGGTAGCCAGAGTCAGTGGGTTAGGATGAGTGGAAGGGTTCAGAAGGACTTTCAAAAAAATTTTTCATGGGGTGTGGGTGCCACTGGCGATGTCAGCATTTATTGCCCATCCCTAATTGCCCTTGAGAAGGTGGTGGTGAGCTGCCTTCTTGATGGTCAGGTGGGGAGGGTGATAATCATGGGTTGAGGGGGTTTTTGGGGATGGGGGCAGTACTGTAGTTACCCAGTAGTTAGAAGCGCTTTTAATTCTTCTAACTTTTCCTTGATAACTAGTCTGCTGAGAGAACTGGAACCATCTGAAGGCTCCAATTTAAATCGGAGTTTCTGATAGTTCTCAGTGCAGGGAATTGCACAGCGAAGTTTGAACTCTCAGCCAATACCCATGCAGTGCTTGCATGGGAACTTCTGGGGTGGGGTGGGGTGGAGAGGGTGGTCCCCCAGCACCTCATCTGGGGTACCTCCTGGGTATGACCCCACCCTGCACCCCTGGAGATCAGAAGTTCTGGGCAAATCCAACCATTATGATACATACTAACTAAAGGAGTAAGCAGCACCCATGGGGTCAGCATGAATATAAAAATGTTAGTTGCAATTAAAGTTAACTTGATTTGCATATTAAATAATTTCTCCCCTCAGTAAAGATAAAAAAACTAAGCCAATCATTAAGGTATGTATCTGTACAACTTACAACTTACTTGACAGTCCTCAGGGTGCAACATCTTAACAGGACAGCGCACAGCTAAACTTCTTGAGCATTACTTCAAGAGAAAAATGAAATGACCTTTTGCATTCTAACTTTATGTCTTATACTTTCTTTATCTCTGTTCAACTACAACAGTTTTCTCATTGTGCTTCTCTGAATATTTCTTTTACTGCTTGTGTAAGCCTCAACAAGCTGTAGCTCCTCGGTGTTCCATAACTCTCCCGATCTCTCTTTCATGTTCTCAGTTATATTACTTTACCTATGTACTCAACCTTTAACTCTCATGTTAGTTAAAAGCCCAGGGTGCACGTCAAAAGGGCAGACAGCAAGATCTATCTGTGAGATCGTGGAACAGTATAAGGGAGAAAGCATGGCATTGGGTATTTATATTGGGAAGGAGCTGAGGGACAATGACCTAAAAGAATGGTGTTTTAGCCTTAGGTTAGCCACGTAGGTGGCAGCAAGTGCAGAATGCCAAAGCACTTCTGTCTGGGAGAAATCAAGGAGTCTGTGGCTTGTGGCCTTTGATGCGCTGGTGGAGGTGCAGTACTGAGACCTTTTACTAGGTGAAGTTGCTAAATGCTAGAATGTGGGATTTGCAAAATATCACCTCAATCCAACTTCACAAAATTGTACGCAATTTAATTAGTTGGCTCTTAGTACTTTGGGAATGGTTGCCTTGACCAGATGGTGCACACTCAGGCATTATTTTAAATTAAACAGCTACTTTATTTTCCAGGTGATCCAGCCATTTCAACTATTTGGACACCTAATGCAACTTTGAACACATTCTTTTCTGAGGAAAAAATATCTGAGCACCAACTTCTGATTCATTCATATTTAGTCAATCAGGTATTTGATAGGTAATAGCAGATTTCAAACATTATTTAAGCCAATCATAAATTCCTGCCCAACTATTAATCCAGAGATCCAGGGTAATGCTCTAGGGGATCCAGGTTCGAATCTCACCATGGCAGATGGTGAAATTTGAATTCAATAGAGAAATCTGGAATTACGAGTCTAATGATGACCATGAAACCATTGTTGATTGTCGTAAAAACCCATCTGGTTCACTGCTTTAGGGCAGGAATGATCTGCTGTCCATACCTGGTCTGGCCTATATGTGACTCCAGACCCACAGCAATATGGCTGACTCTTAAAATGCCCTCTGAAATGGCCTAGCAAGCCACTCAGTTGTTAAGGGCAATTACAGATGGGCAATAAATGCTGGCCTAGCCAGCAATGCCCGCATTCTGTGAACACATAAAAAAAACTTGAAATTCAATACTTTTGTAATTTGCTACATTAAAGCTATGACACAATATATGTACATTGGGTACGGAAATGAACTAAGTTAAGAGATTTCATTCTGGTATAATAATAGAACTCAGTATTGCAGGAAATGAAAACAAAACCATGAGGGGCATTTGCAATACAGTAGAAAGTTATAATGGGAGAGTGTTAGACTATGAGGAGGCATGGCCTTTTCTCATTCTTGGCTTTTTTTTTAAATACTGCTTGGTTGGGGATATTAGCTTGAATGAGCTGTTGATTGTGACAGCATAAGAAACCTCTACCAATATATGCATCAAGTTACTTAAATCACTGAAACATCATGAATAAATAGCTGTATTTCTATTGATAGTTATCCAGCTTTCTTCACATGGTTGGCTTCAATTCCTTCAAGCCAAATTCCCACAATGTTTTAATAGTAGCACTAAATACCAAAGAAAATCCATATTATCAATGGATACTAAGCAAGCTAACCACTATTTTTTCAAACAGTATTTTTTCAAAAGGCACTGCAGCTGTAAGCTTTCTTATTAGAGTCAGATTCCATGATGCACTATATTTGGTTTTCTCTAAAACCTAATCTTATGAAGAATATTACTGAGTAGGTAAGTGCTCTTATGATTCTTGGCAAATTTGATGATAATTGAGGCCATCATTGCTGCTTATCTGAAGAAACTCATGCAGCATCTTGTGTTATTTCAAAAGATCACAAAGTAAAGCTTTGGATGAGAAATGTCCATTCAAAATAGGTCAAAAGTCTGGAGCTCCCTTCTTAACAACACTGTGGCTGCATCTACACCATGTTGACTACAGCAGTTCAATAATGGTTCACTTTCTCAAGGGCAATTAAGATTGGGCAACAAAAAACACTCTTATCCAAGAATCAAAAAAAAAATTCATCCATCAAGCCTAATTATTCCATATAACATTAGTTATACCTCATGAAAGGTTCTACTTCTGTATTTATTTGCTTGAGCAAGTGTTTTACATGAGCACTCCGATGATCATTGAGCATTGCTCCTGACCATTCATTGATTTTCAGTTCTTGATTTTTCACCCCAGACCTACTGCTCGCTTCAGCTGCATCTCCTTAGCCATAATAAATTGGTTAACAGTACAAAAGAGATCAAAATTGGAACAATCAGGAGAGTGCATTTCTCAAAGTAGTCTCATTAAATGTATTTGGAAAGGGTATTTATATGATGCCTAATGATGTCTTTGAGAAATGTCTCAGAACAGAGTTAAACGATTCCACAGGCAACGGATCAGAACTAAACTCTGCAGTCCTGCCACATCCAGTCTTGAATGGTGGTGGACGATTAAACAACTCACTTGAGGAGGAAGCTCCACCAATATCCCCATCCTCAATGATGGAGGAGCCCAGCACATCAGTGCAAAAGGTAAGGCTGAATTATTTGCAACAATCTTCAGCCCGAAGCGCCACGTGGATGATCTATCTCAGCCTCCTCCGGAGGTCCCCTGCAGCACAAATGCCAACCTTCAGCAGCTTCGATTCACTCCACGTGATAGCAAGAAAAGGCTGAAGACACTGAATGCTGCAAAGGCTATGGGCCCTGACAATATTCTGGCAATAGTACTGAAGACTTATGCTTCAAAATTTGCCAAGCTGTTCCAGTACAGCTACAACACTGGCATCTAGCCAGCAATGTGGAAAATTGCCTAGCTACGTCCTGTTCAGAAAAAAACAGGACAATCCAACCCCACCAATCTATTCTTGATCATCAATAAAGTAATGGAAGGGGTCATCAACAGTGCTATCAAGCGGCACTTGCTTAGTAATAACCTGCTCATTGACGCTTAGTTTGGGTTTCGCTGAGGTCATTCAGCTTCTGACCTCATTACAGCCTTGGCTCAAACATGGGCAAAACAGCTGAACTCCCAAGGTGAGGTGAGAGTGACTGCCCTTGATATCAAAGGCAGCATTTGTCCGAGTGTGGCATCAAGGAGCCCCAGCAAAACTGGAGTTGATGGGAATCAGGGGAAAACAGCTCTGAAAATGCTGCACTCCTTCAGTGCAGCAATGAAGCATCACCTATATTGTGCTCAAGTCTTTGAGCATTGTTGAGACCCACAACAACCTAACCTGGAGATATGTGCACCACCAACAAAGCAATGCTGACTTAAATCTCTTATCTGGTAACCACTGAAGTAGTGACAGCATCCTTTTAACACCAATGAACTGCTGTTAATTGCTGTGCTGCATGAAAATAAAATTACCTTAATCAGATTGACTAATTAAGCAAAATCTATCGGCAGAGGAATAATAATTCGAAGCTGAGAAACTATTCCTTCCTTATTGAACCTGCCTCTCAGTGGTGTCTCTGTTGACCAAAATCATTTAAACGTGGGACCCATACCAAATTCTATTTTCATCAGAGTGTCTTGTAACAGAATGTGGAAAACTAGTTTAAACTGAACAAAATTTAAATTCTTTACCAAAGCGGTTAGAATGTGGAATTTGCTACCACTGAGTAGTTGAGACAAATAGCAAGGGACAGCAAGATAAGTACAAGAGAGAAAGTGAGAAAAGGCCTGGAAATGTTTGTTGTTGAATAGAAAGATACGCTGATACAATTAGATGAAGAAAGATGGGACAAGGCTCATTTGAAGCATAACTACCACAATAGACCAGCTGGGCTGAACAGCCTGTTTCAGTGATGTAAATTCTATGCAATATGTAAATAGGACTTGCTTATCTGACTAAACAAACACCGTCAATTAAAAATGTCTGCACCTTTCAGCAAGGTAGGGGAAGCTACTTAATCTCTCCAACTGCATCGTTTCTGCCAGCACTTACCCATTTTTCCATCCTCCACGAACAGCACACTGAGTGGAATCAGACAGCTGAAATAGAAGACATCAATGTTGTTTTTCACAGCCACCTGAAATAATAAAACTGGGTTAAACTTTACTGGGAAGACTGAATACTTTAATAAAGCAGTCCAAATTCATGGTGAATAACAGTTCTTAGATTTAACCAAAGGCATGTTAATTTTCTACTGACATTCAATGCTTTCAACTTTGACAGCAATGCTGCTTTCATCAAGAGAAGGTAATTTGTGAACTACACCCAAAAAAAAATCAGATCCTGTGGGTAGATTTTTCATTCTTCATCCATCAGTTTATCTTTCAATGTCTTTGAGTGTTGCTGCCACAACTTTGCTTTTAGGGGAATTGAGTTACACCTCTGCTCAGCTTCCATAGTCTGGCCTGCGTAATACTTCATCTATCAGAAAGATATCATTACATTATTCTATTTGAAAAAAGAGCAGAGAAATCCTCCTCTTGCAATGAAAAACATCTATTCCTCATTTAACATCCAACAACAGATTATGATCATTATTATACTGCTGCTTGTGGGAGTGTGCAAATTGGCTGCCCCATTTTCTACTTTACAACAATGGCTACTTTTCAAAGGTACTTCATTAACAGTAAAGCACTTTGAGGCATTCCACGGTCATGGAAAACAATTTATTTGTTGCTCCCAACATCTCACAATGTCCAATTAAAAACTAAAAACACACATGGCACGTTGGTAAATGGATTTGAACAAAAATCGTATAATGAGATGTTTGGCCATTACACCTGTGCTAGCATGCATGTTTGCTTCTAGAATGCTTCTCAGGAGTTCCCCATCAGCTTTAATCCCCAAAGATTTTTGAACTTGCTTTTGCCTCCCAAATCTATGTCCATCTGTCCCATAGTTCCACGCATGAATCCATGAATCTTGAAAAACCGTCCATACCAAAGTCAAAACTTACATCCTTTCTGACCATGACCATTTCTCTCTTCAAACTCTGTCCCCCTGCCATTGTCCACCATACCATCCACCTCAAACAGCTCTCCTCTGTTGTCCAGCTCTATGGAGCGACCTTTGATTGGTTGCATGCTGAATTATCCAATTGCAGTTTGAGCGTCTCCAGCAATGGCTACTCTCCCCACCCACAAAAGGGTGCCTTTTGGCAGCAACATCCAAAGACATGGGATCAAATTCTACATTTATGCTGACAGCACATGGCTCCACCTTTCGGCACATCTCTTGATCCATTCACTAATGCTGGTAGGTTGCTGACATCCAGTACTGGATGAGTCCAAATTTCCTCAAGTTAAACTTTGGGAAGACCAAAGTCATGATCTTCAGCCCCTAACATTGTATTACCTGGTGCCACTGATTCCACTCTGCTTCTCAGCCCATCTCATATTGAACAGGGCTATTTGCAGCCTTGTGTCCAATAGGACTCCAAGTGGAGCTTCTGATCCCATAGCCTCTCCATCACAGACCCCTACTTTACTGACCTTGATCCCTGCCTCAACCCATCTGCTGCTGAAACTCCCATCCATACCTATGTCACCTCCAGACTCAACCATTCCAATCATCTCATTGCCAGCCACAGATAGTTCAGACTCAACCAAAACTCTGCAAGCGGTATTCTATACTGCACCAAGTCATGTTCATCCATAACTCCTGTCTTTATTGCCTTGCACTGACTCTAAGTCACCCAATCAGAAAGACTCTCCCTTTGGACAAAAGAGAAACACTTAGGAACACAGGACTTAGGAGCAGGAGTAGCCATTCAGCCCTTCGAGCCTTCTCCACTATCCAATAAGATCATGGCTGGTCTGGTACTGGTCTCAACTCCACTTTGCCATCTGCCCCCAATAACCTTTGACTCCCTTGTCTATCAAAAATCTCTCTAACTCAACCTTGAAAAAATTCAATGACCCAGCCTTCACTGCTTTCTGCTAAGAGAATTCCACAGACTAACGACCCTCAGAGAGAGGAAAGAAATCCTCATCTCTGTCTTAAAAGGGACACCTCATTGCATTTTTATTGTGTTGTCATGACGTCCCAAAACATTTTATAACCAATGAAGCACTTTTGAGGTGTAGTCATTGTTGTAATGTTGGAAACATAGCAGCCAATTTGCACAAAGCAACCACCCATAAACAGCAAGGTGATAAAGACCAGGTAATCTGAGTTTTGTGATGTTGACTGTGGGGTGAATATTAGCTAGGGAATTAGGGATACCCTCCTCTTCTTCAAAATACTATCACGGAATCTTTTACATCCACCCGAGAGGATGGCCAGAACTTCAGTTTAACATTGTCTCTGAATGATGACACCACCAACGATGCAGTGCTCCCAGAGTGCAGCATGGAGTGTAGGCCTAGACATCTGTGCTCAAGCCCTGGAGTAAGACCTGAACCTACAACCTTCTGACTCAGTGGTGGGAGTGCAACTAACTGAGCCACAGCTGATACTCAGCAGCCCTAACCCTCCTACAACCACCACCAACCTGCTTCACCACCTCAAGAGCTCTTTTTTCTCCAACTTTTCCTATCTAATCTCCCTAAATGCTGCCTCCCCACCCACACCCCCAGCCCTTCTTTCTTGAAATCTAACTCTCCGACCAGGCTTCACATCACCCCTTCCTGTATCTTTCTCTCTAGCTCAGTTTACATTTTTATTTGATTATGCCTCTAGGTAGTGCATTGGATCAGTTTGTGACATTGAAGATGCTATAGAAATGCAGGTTGTTGTTGACAGCCAAGCTAATTAGGGAGCAACAAATAGAAAAGAGATAGTGCCATGAAAGGAGAAAACTAGGGCCAGGCAGAGGAAACAAAAATCATTGCAAACAGTTATTCACTAGCTGAAATGTGACTGACAAAAACAGAAAAGCGGCAAGGCTGTGTTTTCCCTGGAATAGTGATTATTGCTTGTTACAGCATAAATTGAATCGTGCAGGGCAGGCACAGAGTCAAGTCACAAAAGCTCCATTATAAAGGCTGTTAAAAACACTAAAGATTTGCTTTTGTTATCAAATTGATACACTATTTAAGGATGCTACACAGTACAGCCAATGACGGGAAGAACCAAATGAATGAAAAAAATCAGTTGCACAATTCAAGGAAAATAGTCACTCTACACAAGAACAAGTCATCTAAACATTACTGAGGTAATAGTCTCACCATAAAAACAACCTGATTTAAATTGAACACAACTGGATTTGTTTCCCTTTTCCTAGAATTGGATTGCAGATATTTTGCTACAATAGCTGAAATGGATTTCAATAAAGCTGCATGACTCAACTGGAACCTGAATCCCAGTTTATTCTCATATACTATAATTAGTTTATAGTTTGATTTCTTGCAGGCTGCTTTCCACAAGCAACCATCTGTAACCAACACAAATCAATAATGTAGTTCATGGAAGAGTTTATAATACACATTAAGTGGTATCTGTATTTCTGAAATGATAAGAATCACTACCACCACTAACAACCCTCAATTGTCTGGAAGGACTATCTTTCACTATTTCTGTAGCAACCCTAAACTATAAGTAATGAGGGGGAAAAGGGTAAAGGAAAAAAAAACGAGAAGGAAAATGCAAATAAACATGGATATAATACAGAAAAATGCAAAGTAAAATTGAGCAATTCACTGCAAACAATTTGTGTGGGGAACTGAGATCCTAAGACAGACCACAGTGCTTCTTGTGCCCTCCAGGCATCCCACAGTACTTTATAGCCAATGAAGTGCCTTCAAAGTGTAGTCATTGGTAATGTAAGAAACGTGGCAGTCAACTCGTACATAGCAAGGTCCCCACAAACAGCAATGCGATAACAACCGGATAATCTTTTTTGTAATACATTTTTAAAAATTTGTTCATTCATGGACTGTGGGTGTCGTTGGCTGGGTCAGCATTTATTGCTCATCCCTAAATGCTCTTGTTTAGAGGGCATTTAACAGTCAACCACATTGCTATGGGTCTGAAGTCACATGTAGGCCAGTCCAGGTGAGGACATTAGTGAACCAGATAGGTTCTTATGACAATCAACAATGGTTTCATGGTCATCATCAGACTTTTAATTCCAGGTTTTTTTTATATTGAATTCAAATTTCACGATCTGCCATGGTGGGATTTGAACATGGGTCCTTCCAGAGCATTACCCTGGATCTCTGGAATACCAGTACAGTGACAATAGCACTATGCCATCGCCTCCTCCCTGGCCCAGGACACTGCGAATAACTCGGTTGCCCTTCTTCAAATAGTGCTATGGGATCTGTTAAGTTCACTTGAGAAAAAGAGGGGATCAGTTTGACATCTCATCCAAAAGAAGGTATCTCCGCCCAATGTACTGCACTAGAGTATCAACCTAGATTTTATGCTCAAGTCTCTGGAATGGGATTTCAATTCATACACATTTGACTCAGAGGCAAGAGTGCTAGCAACTGAGTTGCAGCTGACATTGGAGGCTGACACCGTTACACAATAAACTTTATAGACATAGGGACATACATTTTTAAAATGGTAGTTTCTAAAAGAATGATGTAGGAAGATTTCCTCCATGCACTATATTTATGATGTAACACACGAGGCCACAAAGACCATTGCCCTAGTCAGTAATACGATTTGATTAAAATTCTGATGAAACCTTTTAAATTATTTATTACAAGCAATTGCCCAATGAGTGATAGCACACGGCGTGTGTGTATGTGAGTGAACGAGAGAGAGAGAGAGAGAGAAATTCAGATTTATTGTGCAAATGTGAGGTGGCTTTCAACATCAGTTCATAATATCGGCCAACTAATATTTACAAAAAGATTTTCTCTTGGCAGGGTCTGTTTTGTTCTTCAAAGGCTATGCATCCTCCACACACAGTAGGTCGATGGCTTCTGAGAAAAACTCTACACTGAGTACGCACATGACAAATATGGTCATGGTATTACAAATACCACACATGCTCTCTCATATCATATAAAGCCCAAGGACCTGCACCACTGAACCAGTTTATCTTGATCTGAAACTAACACTGACCTCAGATGATATCACTATAATGCCTGGAATGGGCAGGTGGGAACAGGGTGTGTGGCAATGTATATTATTTGGAGAGCAAAGATGACTAATTATACAGACCAACTTCAGAAGTTGCAGTAATTATTAGTTTCCTATGGTGCAAAAAGCCAAGGTAGGTAGTTGCTAAGCAGTGGATGGGTAACTGGAAGCAGTCTATCGCTATTCTTCCTTGTTATATTCAAAGTCCACCCCCTCATCTCCACTGCAGAACCTGGGCAAAGAGTAAGAAAAGGTTGATCAAAACAGGGTGAAGTACAGTGGGACTCCTTATACCCTGGGTCGCTTTGGTTACCGTGAAGGCCTGTTAGGACCCTGAGAAATACTCAGCAGATGGGGCTCTGGCAGAACAGGCAGAGGAAGGTTTGCCATCTGGAATATCCCAGCAGCCGAAGCCGAAGGACAAAGGCTGCAGCAGAACTAAACCTTCAATCGTCCTGGTTTTTTTGCCATTGGAACAATGTTTCGTTCTAAGAAGAAGCGTGTGGAAGCTGCCGTGCAATGGATTTTCAATGCTAAAAGATGTAACGCACAAGCGTCTTTCTACCTGAGCACGTCTCCCAAACCCTTTGGCAACCAACAAATGGCAATGGGAGCAGGATTTTGTTGTCTGAAATCTTCTAGTCATGAACTGTCATCGAGGTGGCAGTTACAAGAAGGTCATCTGCACTTGGACGAGGCAGGGGTGCCTTTCAGTAACTGTAACCGAGAAGCTTGGTTTAAGATTCACTCTGCTCATGCCTTATTGGGGGGCGGGGGGACAGAAAAAGTGCCCTAAACAGTCTGCTTCATCTTTCCTGACTGGATAGCCGTGTCCAGAGGGATCACCTTCTGCAGTACAAACACACAAAAGACAAAACTAATATCAAGTTTGGGGCCTGGAACATCAGGACCCTCATGGGCACACCTGGGAGTGAATGCCCAGGGTGCAGCATTACCTTTGTCATCCAAGAACTCCAGCAACATGACACTGACATTACCACTTTGAGTGAAACCTGGCGAGCTGGAGGGGGCAGCTCAAGGAACTCCAAGCCAGCTATACTTTCTTCTGGAAAGGGAAATCGGAAGATGAATGCAGAGCTCACGGGGTTAGATTTCCCATCATGAACGAACTTGTGAGCCAACTTTATGAGTTCCCTCTTGCAAAAAAACATGCAACTTCTGGCTCTTCATCTCAAACTGGTAAGGACTCAATTTGCCACTGTAGTCAATGCATACTCCCCAACTCTGGCGCCAACGATGAAACCAAGGAAGATTTCTATGCCAAACTTGACCAGGTTCTCTGTGGGGTTCTGAAGGAGGATAGGCTTATTTTTTTCAGGCTTTAAGCCAGAGTTGGAAGAAATTCCAATCTCCGGAATGGAACAATTGGCAGGGATGGAAATGGAAATGTCAACTGCAATGGCATTCTTCTCCTTACCAAATGTGCAGAACATGGGATCATCACCAATACCCTCTTTCGTCAGAAGAACAAGTACAAAATGTCTTGGCAACACTCACGGTCCAAGCACTGGCACCTAATCGATTACAACATTACCCGTACCTGGAATCGCAAAGATGTCCGCATCACCAGAGCAATGACAGGGGCTGATGACTGCTGGACCGATCACCTACCTATTCATTCAATTATGTCCATCAACCTGGCTACCAAACAAAAGATGCAACAGAAGAGGTGTTCATGGAAGGTCAACATTGAAGCTCTGGAGAATCCAATCAAAAGAGACTGATTCCAGCAATACCTTAGAGAAAAACTTTCAAACTTCATCAAGAAAAGAAGAGCATCCACAGTGCTTGGGATGTCATCAAGTCCAATACCATCAATGCTTGCAAAGAGACACTTGGATTTTCTGTCAGGAAACGTCAGGATTAGTTTAACGAATGCGATCAGGATATCAATGAACTGGTTGATCATAAGCACAAGAATTTCTGTGTCTGGCGGAATGACCTGAACTCAAAGCAAGAGAAACTGGCTTACCAACTAGTAAAGGCTGAGGTACAAAGGTGCACCCACAATATGAAGAACATGTGGTGGGCAGGACAAAGCAAAGGAAATTCAACATCTCGCTGACACGAATGGTATCTGTGGCTTCACTGCACAATGGCCCAATGACCATCTCCTCTGAGGCCTAAGAATGGGGCAAGATCTGATCAATGCCTGTTGGAGGGAGCATTTTGAAGAACTTTACAATCAAGGATCAATTGTTGATGAGAGGGTGTAACTCCACAACACCTAGTTAGAGACGAGCTCAGCACCTCCGTAGACGTTGGCAGAGTCACGAAAGCCATCACACGACTGAACAACAATAAAGCAGCAAAGGGTGATGGAATTCCTGCTGAAATCTTTGAGCATGGCGTGGAGGAACTAATATCATAGCTCCATTTTATCCTACAAGTCTGGAATTAAGAGGAACCCCTGAATGATCTCAAGGGCGTCATGATTTGACAATCTTCAAAAAAGGGGACAAATCTAACTGTGGAAATTACAGGCACTTCCCTGCTTTCCACTGCAGGAAAGATTACTGCAAGAACCCTTCTGATTCAACTTATTACACTTTCTGAATCTCGGTGTGGGTTTAGGCCATCAAGAGGCACGGCCATGATCTTTACAGCTTCCTAACTACAAGGAAAATGCCACGAACAACATCAACTACCCTCCATTGCATTCTTTGACTTAACAAAGGCCTTCGACTCTGTAAACTGTGAAGCACATTGGAAGATTCTGAAGTATGGATGTTCTCAAAAATCCATTGCCATCCTTTGCCTGTTTCATCATGATATGTGAGTGGCGATCCTTAACAACGGATCCATTACATACTCTTTTGAGGTTAAGAGTCAAACAAGGTTGTGTCATCGTTCCAACTTTTTCATCGATCTTCCTCGCTGTCATGCTCTGCCTGACCAGAGACAAGCTTCCTGTTGGAGTGCAGCTTAATTATCAAATGGACGGTAAACTATTTAATCTCAGATGACTCTAATCAAAAACTAAGACCACCTCAACCCCAGTCATTGAGTTCCAATACACTGATGCTGCTGCAGTAAGCGCTGTGTCAGAAACGGGTCTCCAGAGAATCGCCAACGTATTTACAGAGGCATAGGAGAAGATGGGACTTGCACTCAACTTCAGAAAAACCAAAGTCCTCCATTGGTAAGCTTCAAATGCACACACTACAGCCCATTTATTAGAAGTAGTACCTGGAAAATGTTGAACACTTCCGGTATCTTAGAAGTTCTCTCTCACAGAAGGCTGGCATTGACGAAGATATCCAATATCACCTGAAATCTGGCGCAGCCTTCGGCTACCTGAGGAAGTGTTTGAAGATCGCGACATCAAAACTGAAACCAAGCTCATGGTTTACCAGGTGGTCATGATCCCTTCCTTACTGTATGGGGCTGAAACATGGGCAAGGTACAAGAGCCATGCAAAGCACTGTAGTCAGACCATTAACTGTCTGCAGAAGATCTTACATATTAAGTGGGGGGGCAGATGCACCAATATCAGAGCCCTCTCACAAGCAGGCAGCGCAAGCATCGAGGCTATGCTCATCCACCATCAACTTTGTTAGGTTAGTCATATAGTTCAGATGCCAGCTACCTGGCTCCCAAAGCAGATCATCTTCTCCCAGCTCAGTCAGGACAGATGCACCAGAAGAGGTCAGAACACGTGCTTTAAGGATGTGCTGAAAGCCAACATAAAGAAATGCAACATTGGCATCAACTCTTGGGAGACCATCGCCTTGGGCAGCAGAGTGTAGGGGAAAGATCCCAGCATTATGAGATCTAATGACAACAAAATGAAGAGGGAAAGCAAAAGCAGTAAAAAGAACACACCATGACCTGAACTGATAACACACAACCAGGCATCCAACATGACAACAAATGCCCTACGTGTCATAAAGTCTGCAGATCCTGAATCAGTCTCATCAGCCGTCTTCTGACTTATAGAAGACAATGGGCCTTGCTAGCGAGGAAAGCCAATAATAATCCCTGTGGAGCATGGAATAAGTAGCACAAAATTTAGGAGAGTAGGAGCCACAATACCAGCTGTCAGGAATGATCTGACAAAGGCATCAAGTACTGCAAACTAATCCAAACAGCAAAGCTAAGTAAATATGTGAGTATTTTTTCATGTGGCAACCTTATGCATGCTATCAACAGGAACTTGGAGGTAATCATGAAATGGATAGGATGGCCTTTAATCTGCTCTGAGGTTTCTTACCTGTAAGATGATAGCGGTGTAGGATGCACTGAATTAGTGTCCCTGATGGTTTCAACTCAGATAAGTGTAATCTATCAACTCTTCACCCATCACCCCCTTCCACAGAGTCACATCTTGTCTATATGACTAGAAACGTGCTCAGCCTAGCATATTACTTTTCTATATAATTTTATAGATTACATATGGACTTTTTACCTATAGTCCACAGCATAAAAACAGGCAATTCAACCCAACTGATCCCGCTTCAACATCCTTGTCAGGGTGTCTGTCCTATTCCTTTCTTGTGTTTATCTAGCTTTGGCTTATATGCCTCAATTAATCCTTGTGGTAGAGAGTTCCACATTCTTAGCACTCTTTCAGTCAAGAAACACGCAGCGTATGTTGTATTCAGCCTTCTTGTGCAAACAAAAAGGTCTGTCAAATTAGCATTAGCAGTATATCAGAGGTATTTCATTCAAACCTCCTGCATGGTTTTGGATGCTAAGCATAGCTTAAATCACCAGTGTTAACTGTACATTAATTGTATGTAAGATGTGGTCATTAACTGGGAATTAGATGTGTCCCTTAACTAGAGGCAGGTTGAAATTGTGGTTGTTGGGTTAGGAGGTGCATGCTTGCAATGTGTAAATTTGTAAAAGTATGTAAAGATTGGCTCCAATTCTACCTCCATGAACTTACTTTCTGGAACCTAACAACCAGGTCAATGATGGGTAAAGTAACTGCGATGTGCAGTATTAACTCATACAGACCAGAAAGGCCCCAGGTATTTCTAGTCTGTTCAAGGTATCTCATATCTGCAGAGGAGATAGTCGAGGACTATAACCAAACAATATCAGCCTGGAGGTGGGTGGTAGAAAAGAGGGAAGCATACACTTCCACCAAAGAAGCAGCCGGGAATTTGGAAGGCAAGGAAATACGGGAGGGGCAGGGGTGGTGGTGAACATTTCAATATCGTAGCAATGCTTTCTGTGCTCTATCAGATTGTGCCACTCTTCCACCTATAACTTAGAGCAAGAATATTCTTGGCCATGACTTTAATAGGTACTCAACGATTAAACTAGTCAAGTAAAAATTTATTGCAGGTGCACCCTGATTGCCAAATTTCTGCTGTTAAGGCTGAAAAGGTTTGTAGTGTAGATCAAACGCTACATAATTTATTTAAGAGGAACCTAGATAAATGGATGAGAGAAAGGAATAAAAGGACATGCTGATAGGGTTAAATGAAGGGGGGAGTGAGGGAACTCATGTGGCACTTAAAGACATGGGACCAGTGAGCCAAATGGCTTGTTTCTATGCCATACATTCTATACAATTTGGTGTGACTCACTCAGCAGAAATTGAAGTTAGCACTGATATTAGTTATCATTAAAACAAATGGCAAGCCTACCATACTGTACTGGTTTTTAAAAAGTGGAAATCATCCCGTGAATTGCCAATAAAATTTCAACAAAATGAGCTTTCAAATATCTTGGGGGCTTTCACTTCAACACCGACCTCTCAGAGTCATTCACTGTGGCATCAGAAGAGGTTCAGGAGAGATTCTTCTCCCTTATAGCGACAAATGTTGCTGGGATACAATTCTTTCTTGGAGGCACCACCAATATCCATCTGAATACCTAGCCTGAGTGTCCATTGTGCATATGGGAGCCCTGAAAGCGAAATTTGTCAGCCTATTTGGCAAGAGTAGGCCTCAGTGCCAAGTCTGTTCCTCACCAGCATGGATGCTTTGCACTGCATTACAATCAGAATTGGGAAATCTGGCTAATGCTCCCCTTCTCTCTTTATCCAGCGACAATAGCGGCACCTCTAACACTGTTCAGGCTTAAGACCAGTTAATTTAATATAGCATACACAGTTGGTGCATATGGGTTAGTGCTGAGGAGCAAGGCTGAAATTTAAAATAAAAAGCTAACATTCCAATAAATGGATGCAAAAATACCATGCAAAAATCGGCATATTGAACATTTCATTATTTGCAAGCCGCTTAACGAATAAAATGTATTTGCTTTGACATGGATGAAATGCACTGTGATAATTTATTTCATTATTCAATCCGTACAGCCTGCTATTGTATGAAAGTGCTAATCTCAAAAATATTAACACCTGGATTGTTTCTTGACACGAATGTGCATCAGCGGCTGCTCATTGCCAGCTGGATGCCAATCACAAGCGTTTCAATATCCTTGCTGCTTATTAATACAGCGTGACCTTTAAATCAAAGCAAATAGTGGCAAAATTGCTGCTGCTCTGGGATGTGGACAATCTTTGTTTCTATATCCAAATGGCATCTGCAACTATCAAATAGTTGTCCATTATAAATTCAGGCTGAGGTAAATATTGGTTTTTAGATAGTTGACGCTAGCGCTTATTTGCATATCGTGCAATTTCATTACAACTAAAACCACACTATAATGGCACAGCTGGTCTCAACAGTGCCTCAACAAAGCTGGAAAAGCTCCTGCAACAGAAACTGGCATATTTGCACATTTATTCATTATTAATAAAGCAGACCTCCCTGTCACATATATGAGTGACAGATATGGAAGATAACAAATTGCTTCTGCTGAAAAGAAAACACTTGCTCCTTCAATAGTGCTAATATTAACCATCTGAGGTTACAGCAAACACATTGCATGCCAGGAGATGCATTCATAATTCTGTTTAATACATAGTGACATCAATTCACTTCATTTCTAGATCAGAAGCTGTAGATTAATTTTTATCATAAAAGTGACAAAACAAAACAAAATATTGTTTGTATGATTTAAATACAGCTGGTTTTTCTGGTGAATGGATCGAAGATGAAATTCTTTAGCTTTTCTAATTGGGGCCCTTTCCTCTGACAGGTTTCTTTTTTTTAAAAAGAAAATGTACTGACTTGATTGTAGTTTTTTTTTAACAAAAGCCCCAGAGAGGTTCAAAGAGTTGTGTTAGACCATGCAACCCCAGGCTGACACAATGTTTGACAGTGCTCTGGGCCTTCATTCACGGTTCACCAAGTTGCTAGATGTAACCGAAGCTGTATTCAGCACTGTTCCCTTTTCTTCTCTTGTTGCCAAGTGAGACAAAGCAAGGCAATGCTAACATAACATCGTGGCCACATTCAAGAAAGTGATTCATTCCCACTTGTCAACTGCACAAAGGGGGTTAAAGAATGAGATTCAATGGGAGGTAGAATTGGGTGTAGGCATCGCTGCCTAAGCCAGAATTTTCCATCCCTAATTGCCCTTGTTCAGAGGACATTTTAAGAGTCAATCACATTGCTGTGGGTCTGGAGTCACATGTAGGCCAGACCAGGTAAGGATGGCAGATTTCCTTCCCTAAAGGACATTAGTGAACCAGGTGGTTTTTTGCAACAATTGGCAATGGTTTCATGGTTATCGTTAGGCTTTTAATTCCAGATTTTATTGAATTCAAATTTTCGATCCCGGGTCCCCAGAGCATTACCCTAGGTCTCTGGAATACTGGTCCACTGGCAATACCACTCTGCCACCACCTCCCCCTGTTAGAATGCTAGTTAAACAACTTTCACTGGTCATTTCCATCACCCTCAACCCTAATATGGTTTGGGATTCAATGCAGAGGACCAAAGCCAAATAAAAAGTTTGGGAAGCCAATTTCAATGAAATCAAGAAAAAGCAATGGTTTCATGGTCATCATTAGACTTTTAATTCCAGATTAAGGTGGGGTTAGGCAATCCTGGATTAGGCAAAGCCGTTGCACTTTATCCTCTCAGTTTAGAGAGTCTAAACTCTGAATTTTGGACAGCCTGTATCAAACAAAATGCCCAGCTAGCACCTATTCTCTATACTTTTCAAATGCTGACATATATGGAATTCAGACTCTGCTTGGCACACGTGAAGGAATTAGCATGAAATCACAAAAGAATTACTTTATTGTTAATGGCAGTGTACTCTTGTTCATGGGATACTCATTAACATCCTGCCTGTCTCATGTATTTACAAAGAAATCCTTTTTAGCAGGATGTTCAACATAATAAACTTCAGAGTTTCTACCCATCTCTTCTGATCCTCCCACTCCCTGATAGGGTCCTCATTAAGTCCATTGTAGGGTCAAGAAGGAACAGGATCTAGGTCAAACTACTAAAATCCCCCGAGACTATTTACTGTTTATTTGAACCAGTGATATCATTTATCAAAATGACTATGTACAGACATCTGCAACATGATCAATAGTTTGTCTTCCAACTTTTACAAAAACAGTGGGCACAAGGCTAATTCATGTGGTACTTGGATCACAATACAAGAGAGAGAATTCAAATTGCTGCCCATATCGCCTTCAATACAGAACGTAGGGTCTCACCTGAAGATTATTCAGTGGTTCCATTTTCATCACCGGGCCAATGGTATTCAGTGGTAAGGAAATCTCAATGCTCTGATTTGGCATTAATGGAGTGTGAATTGGAAGTGGAGTTGTGGGGATCACGCCAAAGCTAGAAAAAAACAAGTGCATCAGAAAGGGGTTTACTTTTTCATTTCCTCTTATCTTTAAGACATTCACTATCCACTGGAACATAGTTACTACCTAAACTTCAGCTAGTGTCATTTTTTTTGGTTAAGAACAAAAGCATCCCAAATGACTTGCCCTCCCTGATTTATGTCAAGGATTCATTCATACTCACCACTGAACTGCTCAGGAACCAGATACTGCTTTCCAAATTGGCAAGAGTATACCAGGTGGACATCTGCTAAGAAATTGTCAACTGATTGAATATATAACCACCACCAGATTGGCAGATCTGTTACACAGCTGCAAGTCTCTTTTGACACCATTAATTAACCAATACTGGCAGTGAAAGGGAGTTAGGCTAAATTGAAGCTATGTTTGAGGAACTAGGAAAACTCTAACTGATAATAGTTTTACTGCTAAATATGTCTTAAATTGGATTTTGAGAGCAGCCTTTTAAAGAGATCAAATTTTGCACAATGGGGTAAAATGGGAAAAACTATTTAAAGGAAGGGGAGGCAAGGCTTCAACAAGATATTGTTGCTTTATAAAGGTAAGTTATTGCAGGGGAAAAAAATATCAAGAATGGAGCACCAGGCAAAGCTAAAAATGAGGTGTCAGCCTAGAGAAGCTATAACAGGACTGTTGCGTGCCAAACAGAATAAACAGTAAGTAGTAGACAGAGCTAAGCGAACTCACAACCAACAAATCATATCTAAACTCTGCAGTCCCGCCACATTCAGTCGTGAATGAGGGTGGATAATTAAACAATTCACTGGAGGAGGCAGCTCCACAAATATCCCCTTCCTCAATGATGGAGAAGCCCAACACATCAGTGCAAAGGATAAGGCTGAAGCATTAGCTACAATCTTCAGCCAGAAGTGCCGAGGTGCCAAGTGGATGATACATCTCGGCCTCCTCCAGAGGTCCCCAGCATCATAGATGCCAGTCTTCAAACAATTTGATTCACTCCACGTGATATCAAGAAATGGATGAAGGCACGGGATACTGCAAAGGCAATGGGCCCTGACAATATTCAGGCAATACTACTGAAGGCCTGTGCTCCAGAACCTGCTGCGCCCCTTGCCAAGATGTTCCAGTACAGCTACACAGTGACATCTACCTGGCTATGTGGAAAATTGCCCAGGTATGTCCTGTACACAAAAAGCAGGACAAATCCAACCTGGTCAATTACCGCCCCATAAGTCTACTCTCGATCATCAATAAAGTAATGCAGGGGGTCATCAACAGTGCTATCAAGTACCACTTGCTTAGCAATAACCTGCTCACTGATGCCCAGTTTGGGTTCCGCCAGGGTCACTCAGCTCCTGACCTCATTACAGCCTTGGTTCAAACATGAACAAAAGAGCTGAACTCCCGAGGTTAGGTGAGAGTAACTGTCCTTGCAATCAAGGCCACATTTAACCGAGCGTGGTATCAAGGAGCCCTAGCAGAACCAGAGTTAATGGGAATCAGGGGGAAAACTCTCCACTGGTTGGAGTCATACCTAGCATAAAGGAAGATGGTTGTGGTTGTTGGAGGTCAGTCATCTCAGCTCCAGGACATCACTGCAGGAACTCCTCAGGATAGTGTCCTTGGCCCAACCATCTTCAGCTGCTTCATCAATGACCTTCCTTCCATCATAAGGTCAGAAGTGAGGATGTTCACTGATGATTGCACAATGTTCAGCACTATTCGTGGCGACTCAGGTACTGAAGCAATCCATGTCCAAATGCAACAAAGCTGGACAATATCCAGGCTTTGATTCACAAGTGGCAAATAACATTTGCGCCACATAGGTGTCAGGCAATGACCATCTCCAACAAGAGAGAATCCAACCATCACCCTTTGATGTTCAATGGCACAGAATCCCCCGCTATCAACATCCTGGGGGTTAACATTGACCAAAAACTGAACTGGGCTAGCCATATAAATACTGTGGCTACAGAGAAGGTCAGAGGCTAGAAATCATGCGACGGGCAACTCAACCTCTGACTCCCCAAAGCCTGTCCACCATCTACAAGGCACAGGTCAGGAGTGTGATGGAATACTCCCCACTTGCTTGGATGAGTGCAGCTCCCATAACACTCAAGAAGTTTGACACTGTCCAAGGCAAAGCAGCCCACTTGAATGGCACCACCTCCACAAACATTTATTCCCTCCACCACCAACACACAGTAGCAGCAGTGAACACCATCTACAAGATGCACTGCAGGAATTCACCAAGGCTCCTTTGACAGCATCTTCTAAACCTACGACCATTACATCCAGAAGGACGAGGGTAGCAGATAGTTGGGAACATCACAACCTGGAAGTTCCCCTCCAAGTGACTCACCATCCTGACTTGGAAATATATCGCTGTTCCTTCACTGTCGCTGAGTCAAAATCCTGGAACTCCCTTCCTAACAGCATTGAGTGTACCTACACCACATGGTTCAAGGAGGCAGCTCACCACCACCTTCTCAAGGGCAATTAGGGATGGGCAATAAATGCTGGCCCAACCAGTGAAGCCCAAATCCCATGAATGAATAAAAAAAATTGCCAGTGAAATTTAACTTTTTTAAAATTGATTTAGAGTTTGGATATTGTCACAATTGTCTAAGGTTGTAAATGACATCAGGTTGGGTACAGTGACCAAATGATGCTAACCAATGTGCAATACTCCAAAAGACAGGTTATGTCAGGCTGGAGAGGTAGGAGATGAAATTTAATACAAATAAATGTCAAGGGATGAGACAAGGTAAAAGAAGGGAGAAGGTGGAATGCACATGTGGTAACAAGCTCGAGATAACACTTCGCTATTTAACATAGTCATGATAGCAAATAAAATATTGGGATGAACAGCTAAGGGCATGACATATAAATTGAAGATGCTGATATTGAAGTTGTAGCTGGCATTGGTGAGGCTTTGAAAAGCAGAAAATCGCAGATGCTGGAAATCTGAAATAAAAACAGAAAATGCTGGAAATGCTCAGTAGGTATGGCAGCAACTGTGGAGAGAAAAACAGAGTTAACGTTTCAGGTCGATGGGACCTGCTGAGTATTTATTGCATTTTCTGTTTTTATTATTGGTGAGCCTTCATTTGCAAGATGGTGTTGAAATTCAGTCTCTAACATGCCAAATCGTGCAGGTTATTGACATGAATCCAAAGGAGCGCTACCAGCTTGTTTCCTCAACTTAGAGGATGTAATTATGAGGAAAGATAGTCCACGCTGGGACTTACTTCATTGGAGGTGGAAGACTGGGGTAGACGGGGCTGGTCAATTTTTTCAGTATGAGAATTGGATTCACCAGAGTTGTAGGCCTAGAGGACTCAATTTTCAAGCTAAATGTGTTAAAGGGAATAAGAAATAGTTGAGTTTCTGAGGGTGCAATGGAATTGCAGAATTGATCACCAGCAAGTCTGTGGGACAGAAAACCATGGCAGGTTTTAAAAAAGAACTGGGTAAGTTCCTGTTAGGAAAGCAGTTACAGGGGAAATTGTGCAGCAATTTCAATAAGGAAACTAATGGGAGACTTGGACGTTTAAGCTTCCTAAGTTTGATGATACTGCGCTAGGTGGAAAGGTAAGCTGTGCAGAGGACACATTGGGGCTGCAAAGAGATGTGGACTGGTTAAGTGAGTGGGCAACAAGGTGGCAGATGGAGTATAATATAGGGATGTGTGAAGTTATTCACTTTGGTTGTTGGAATAAAAAATCATTAAAGGTGAGAAACTTCTAAGTGTCGATATTCAAAGAGACTTGGGTGTGCTTGTACAGGGAACGCAGAAAGTTAGTATGCAGGTGCAGCAAGCAATTAGGAAAGCAAACGGCATGTCGGCCTTTATTGCAAGGGAATTGGAGTATAATTGCTACAGTTGTACTGGGTTTTAGTGAAACCACGTCTGGAGTACTCTGTGCATTTTTGGTATCCACATTTAAGAAAGGGTACACTTGCATTGGAGGTGGTACAGCAAAGATTCACTAATTGGTTCCCAGGATGAGGGGACTGTCCTATGATGAGAGGCTGAGTAAATTGGGCTTATATTCTCCAGAGTTTAGAAGAATGAGGTGCAATATCATTGAAACATACAAGATTCAGAAGGGGCTTGATAGGGCAGATGCTGAGAAATGGTTTCCGCTGGTCAGGGAGTCAAAAACACAGGGGCACAGTCAAAGGATAAGGGGCCGGTCATTTAGGACTGAGATGAGGAGAAATTACTTCGTTTGAAGGATTGTAAATTTTTGGAATTCTCTACCCCAGAGGATTGTGGATGTTCCATCATCAAATACATACATTTAAGGCTGGGGCAGACAGACTTTTGGTCTCTAAGAGAATTAAGGGATTTGGGGAGCAGTTAGGAAAATAAAGTCGAAGCCCAAAAATCAGCCATTACTGTACTGAAAGGCACAGCAGGCTCGATGGGACATGTGGTCTACTCCTGCTCCTATTTCTTGTATTCTTCCTAGATCCATGGTCTTCTCTGCTGGGTAGTTTCACAGGTACTCTCTGGTATATAAATTAGTGGCTACTGTTCATGTGTAGTCCTGCACTTTGAGCAATGGCAAGTTATTTGACTGCTATGCTGGAAGGTAATCAAGTGGGGCAACCCTAGCCAATTTTGCCTTTCCCTAAACCAGTCCTACCGAAGCTAATTATAGATCTATCAATGCCTAAACCAGGCTCATCAAAACCAAAACAGAAACAGAATTACCTGGAAAAACTCAGCAGGTCTGGCAGCATCGGCAGAGAAGAACAAAGTTGACATTTCGAGTCTCCTATCATCTACTCCTTATCTGTGACATCTTTTGATTATCTGCTCCTATCACTGCTTGCTTGTCCCTACAACCACTGCCACCCCCCACCCCACTTCTCCCCCTCCTCACCTTAAACCAGCTTATATTTCACCCCTCTCCTATTTTTACTCAGTTCTGTTGAAGGGTTATGAGGACTTGAAACGTCAACTTTGTTCTTCTCTGCCGATGCTGCCAGACCTGCTGAGTTTTTCCAGGTAATTCTGTTTTTGCTTTGTCATCAAGACCAATTATAGTTCTCCTACCAATTCTCACACTAGCTTCATCAAAGCTAATTACAGCTATCTTATTTCAGCACAAACAAGGTTTGTGTAACTGGGGTGTTCATGGTCTGTGGAACTCATCTATTCATTATATGAACCTCCTGGACCACAGAGGTACAGGTTTCCAATATTGTACATGGGCAGTGCCCTTTATATGATAATTTTTACAAAATAAAACAACTGCAAATATATTCATGAGCAAGGATTTCCATTGAAACAGGCTGGCTTCAAAGCTTCTTTCAGATATTTGTTCAGTAATATTTACTTTGCTAAAAAATCCTATCAAGAGAGTCATATTAAGCACAAAGTAAAACAAGGTTGATCTAGTCATACTAGAGGTAACATATTTCGTCTTGTCATAATTATTAATTTAGCAGCAATTTCTTTGAATCTTTAAGTTATTACTGCTGCCACACATAAGGAATAATCCACATCAAATTTTGGAGGGGAAATAACTATTCTGGCACTAGCTAACTTAAATATCTAAAACTAAAGCTCCAGCTGACATTTATAGTCTCCCTTAGGGAAAACAGCTCTGCCTGCAATAACACATTGCAGAGGTATTAACCATTTTGACAGGTCATTTGTTACTATATAACAGCACAGTTTAATGCTCTGATGTAAAACCTAGCATCAAAAAACACAATTTCAGTTGTGACGACTAAGGAGCTTTGATTTTTCATGTTTACAGTTCAATTATCACAGTGCCAATGTGCAACTAAAACATCAAGAATAGAAAGGGCCCAGGGCCGCTCCTGGATATGATGAACTGCTTTCAGATGGACAGAAGTAGAAGTTCTTGAATTGGTCTAACACACTGGGGGTGGAGAAAGAGAGAAAAATCCAGTTTCACTGTAATCAGGAAGAGGAACTGGTCTCCACATGGTTGAAAACGAGGTACTAGAGGCCAATTCAGAGGCCACCTGTGCACTTTCCAAGAGTGTAAAATAATTCAAAATCCTCAAGCTATTCCTTCACAACACTTGGCTGGATACACATATAGACAGGACTGTTTTCCAAAAGTTAGAAATGTGCATGTTTAAGAGTTTGGAGTGGAGGGGGCACTGGGGGAAGAATTTACACTCTTGATATTTGTCAGCTTGCTTCAGTATCAGCTTTCTCATCTGAGTCATTTGAGGGACATGAGCAGATAATCTAGGCTGATGCTCCAATGAAGTACTGATGGAACTCCTTTTGGTTAAAACTTTAAACTGAACATCCATCTGCCCACTTGGATTTAAAATATCTCTCAGCATTATTTTGTAGAAGGCCAAGGGAGTTCTCCCTGGTATCCTGGCCAATAGTTACTCAACCAAAAACAGATTTGGTCTTTATCACATTGCTGCTTTGTGGGATCTTGCTGTGTGCAATTTGGATGATACTTTTCCTTTATTACAAAATTGACAACAATTCAAAAGCTCTTTACTAGCTGTAAAATATTTTGGGGCACCCTGGGAGCATGAAAGGTGCATTATAAATGTAAGTCCTCTCCTTTTTTAAAATCTTGAATTAAAGTCTGGTAGGTTTAAAAAGTGACCACTGGGTGCAATGAGCCCTAAGCACGTTATAAACCAAGTTTCCCACCAAAATGGATTTTACTTGCCTTGTGGCATCAATCTGAACTGACATAAGATTAACTCCATCAAGCACTCAGTCTACAGCACTCAAGTCAGATTACCCCCAGATTGGACTTTGATGGATAGCAGAAATTGCTTTGCAAAATGCTATGCTGAGAGTTTAACTGCACCCAAGATCAAATATTTCAGACAGACTAGAGAATCTGCTGACATCAATGACAGCTTTAGACATATGTCTGTATTGACATGCTGAAGAGTGACATCCTTGTAAATGTTCAGTGCGGTCATGCTTTATTGCTGAGTGCTTAGCTGGCATCAAATTAAGAATAAGATAGTTTTTAGCTCGATGGTAGCATTCCTGCTCGAGTCAGAAGAGCTCAAACCATTTTGGACAGATGCCGTGAGGAAAGAGCAGAGCTCTAAGCTCTGAATTCCGACATCAGCGGGATATTCGTGTCCAATGGAATGGACGTAGTGTGGGTACCCCTCCACCACTTCTTTATATAGATTGGGAGAGTCCATACAACACTACCCCGTGCAGACTAGGTACCAAGCTGGCCAATATAGAGCTGGTTACAGTCATGGAAGGAGTGTTTACATCACAGTCTGTGAATCCTTTCTCTACTCATACTATTCTCCAAAAGAAGCTATGAAAACAAAAGTCTTATTAGGAAACAGTCACCTTTAAAAAATTATTTTGTTGTTGCAAAAACATCATCAATTTTGATACAAAAGCAAAATATTGCAGATGCTGGAAATCTGAAATAGGAACAGAAAATGTTAGAAATAATCAGGTCTTGCAGAATCTGTGGCAACAGAAACAGAGTTAACATTTCAGGTCAGTGACTGTTCATTAAGACCAAAACATTAACTCTTTCTCTTTCCGCAGATGCTGCCAGAACTGCCGAGTGTTTCCAGCATTTTTGTTTCTTTTTCCAGCACTTTTGTTTCTATTTCCAGTAATGTTGATGTTGGGAAGAAATTCAGGTGAATTCAGTCAATGAACATTGAGTAATTAATTACTACTTTCTGCACAACAGATAGTTTCTTGAACATCTTTTGAAACATAGTTTACATAACTGAAATCTTTAAACATACATGACATGCAGTAAATGTTATTTCAATTTAAAACACAATGGCTTATACATGCAAGAGCTCTTGGAATAAAATTAACTTAAGTGTCAAACAGCATTTTATTTTATAAATAGGCTGTGAAAAGAAATAGTCACAGACGAACCACTGCAAAGGAAGGAAATGACGCAACCTATGTTGGTAAATTCAGAGTCCATGAATTCAGAGTTCATGCAGAACACTATGGACAAGACACTCTCAAACATTAGCTAGTTAAACTGATATTCTGGGAAAAATTTTGTTTTTTCCTTCAGTCATCACAGTCAGTGCATAAAGCCAGATAAACTGAACTAAGATTGTTAATCAAATGATAGAGCGGGGGATTTCAAAACAACTTCCATTTAATTTGTCTGACTGAAATAGATCTTGTCTAATTTGCACCTCTTTTTTGCATCTTAAAATGAATGTAGATCTATTATGTGCCCTGTAGGGATTTGAGCCATTAAATGATTTCTACGTTGCCACATACCATTAGATACATTTCCTTGCTTGATTGCATTTTGGGAAATGACATGCAAAACATGTCCATAAAATTTGCATCATGATATTATCCTGTGCAATCACATATTTGAATTCCTGTTTCAGCTCTCCATCGAACAGCAGGGTGTGTGAATGGTGTTAGTTTATCTTTGACCTAATGCTAAGCTCTAATGGTTTCATCATAAAATTTTTAACTAAGCTAAAATAAACCCAGCCAGGCCTGAGGGGATGGTGGGAAGGATCTAGCTGTGTGAAGGATGGCTATCATTTCAAGACTGATGACCACAGGAGGTAAACAATCTTTCATTTGGACATTCTTCACACACACTTTAAGCAAACGTGCCAAAATCATAAACATTTGGGAGGTCCTAACTAAGGAGCTCTGATCTCTGCTGGCAAGACAGTTACGCTAGAAATGTATTAACCATATTTAAACAGTGTATGTTTAATGAGCGTCAGTGCTGCAGAATGGAACATTTTCCATATTTTGCACCTAGTGCCAATGTCAAACATTGTCAAGGCAAGTATAACACCTCAAATGTAAGCTCGTGTTTATGCTCAAACTCAGATGAACACCCTTGACTGACCAGTCCTGTTTTTATTCCTGATTATCAGCTTCTCTCAGGAAATATGTAAACGAAATGCTACCATTCCATGTGCTGGAAGCATACTTACTATCTGTTGCAGAGAAGCTGCTCATCACCTCTCATCAGTCTATAGTTAATATGAACCCAAGCAGTGAAACGATTCAGTCATTATGGCACAGGAGGCGATTTTCAGACCATCAAATCCATGCCATCTCTCTGCATAGCAATCCAGTCAGTCCCATTCCTCTACTCTATCTCCATAGCTTTGAAAGTTTATTCCCCTCAAATGCTCCACCAATTTCTTTTTAAATCATTGATCATCTCTGCTTCTATTGCCCTTGTAGGTGGAGTGTGCCAGGTCATTACCACCCACTGTATAAAAAATTCCTCACATTTCCCCTGCATTACTTGCCCAAAACCATAAATCTGTGTCCCTAAATCTTGTACCATAAATGAATGGAAACAGCTATTCACAGAATCACGAAATCTTAACGGCACAAAAGGATGCCATTCTAAACTTGTCATAATCTTGAACACTGCTGTCAAATCTCCCCTCAATTTCCTTTATTCCAAGGAGCACAACTCAAGCTTCTCCAACCTAACCTTGTAGCTAAAATTCTTCATCTCTGGATCCATTCTGGTAAATCACCTCTACACTCTATCAAGGGCTCTCACATCCTTCCTAAAGTGTGGTGACCAGAACTGGATGCAATGCCCCAAGTTGGGGCCTAACCATAGCTTTATAAAGGTTCAGTGTAACTTCCAGGTCTTTGTACTCAGTAGCTCGATTTGTGAAGCCCAAGGTCACCTATGGTTTGCTAAACACTCTCTCAATATGTCCCACCACCTTCAAAGGTCAACACACATGCACTCCCAGATCCTTCAGTCCCTACACACTTCTTAGAACTGTGCTATTTAGTCTCTATTGCCTCTCTGTCCCTTCTGCCAAAAAGTAACACCTCACACTTCTCTGTACTAAATCATATCTACCACTGGTAGGGTTATAATAGTATTGGGGTGATGTTACTGGAGTAGTAATCCAGAGGCATGGACTAATGCTCCAGAGACATTAGTTCAAATCTCACCAAGCCAGCTGGAGGAATTTAAATTCAATTAATTAATCTGGAATAAAAAAAACTAGTCCAAATAATAATGATCATGAAACTACCAGATTATTGTAAAAACCCATCTGGTCCACTAATGTCCTTTGGAGGGGAAAATTGCTATCTTTACCCTATCTGGGGTACATGACCGCATGTCACCCTACTTGTGACTCCAGATATACAGCAATGTGATGGGCTCTTAACTGCCCTCTGAAATGGCCTGGCAAACTGCTCACCACTACTTTCTCAAGGGCAAATAGGGATGGGCAATAAATGCTGGCCTTGTCAGTGATGCTCATATCCCAAGAATGAATTTAAAAGCTTGTCTTGTCTCTTTTGCTAGCCTATGTCCTACTGCAGTCAATTAGTTTCATCTTTAGTGTTTGCCACACCTCCAAGTTGGAATCAGTGGCAAATTTTGAAATTTTACTCTGTATTCTAATATCCAAGTTATTTATAATATATCAAAAAAGTGGCACTGACCCTTGGGAAACATCATATTCTATCATTCTCCAGTTGAAAAACAACCATTCACTAAGCTATGCTCTTTTCAGTCCTTAAGGCAAGTTTCTTTTTTAAGCTGATACTGACCCTCCAATTATATCAACCTCAATTCGGGTAACCAGCCTTTGGTGGTATTTCTTAAAATCCATGTAGACAACATTCATTGCATTCCCTTCTCTTGTCACTTCATCAAAAAGTTCAATTAGATTAGTCAAACACGATCTGCCTTTTACAAATCCATGCTGGCTCTCCGTAATTAACTCAAACTCATTCAAGGGCCTGTTGATGTTTTTTCCCTATTGTTTTTAACCCTTATCCACTATTGATGTTAAACTGACCAGCCTATTGTTACTTGGAATGTCCTTTATACCCTTTAGGTGTCACATTTGCTGCTCTTCAATCTTCTGACATCTCTCCAGTATTTAGGGAAGATTGGAAGGTTATTTCAAGCCCCTCTGCTATTCCCACTTCCACTTCTTTTAGCAACCTGGGATGTAAGCCATCTGGATCAGGCAACTTATTCACTCTCGACATAGCCAGCCTTTCCAGTACACGCTACCTCTCAATTTTCACCCCATCCATTACCTCTATCTCCACGTCTACTAATATTTTAGCAGCATCCACTTCTTTAATAAATATTGGCCCAAAGTATTCATTAAGTATTCGAGCCTTGCCATATATCACTAAGCATATATCACCCTTTTTGTCTCTAATAGGACCCACCATCTCTTACTACATGTGTACCTATACACGCCAGAAGAAGAATTTTGGACTCCCTTTTATGTTAACTGCCATTCTATTCTCATATTCTCTCTATGACTGCCTTATTTTCCACTTCACCACTTACCTCTCAACTCATTGTATTTGTATTTATTGTATTCACTGTGCCATCTGTACCTCCCTCCTGAAAGATCATGGTAACTGTGTCAGTCACCTTATCAGGTTTTTAAATATCAAAAGTGGCCCAATTGAATTGTCCTCTCCTTTCATTCCTGAAATGAAGTGATTGCACCATCTTGTAAACCACAGGTAACAACTTTCTAATAGCTGGCTGAAGTAGCTGTTCATCATGTGTTAGCTTAGGCAGGGCATATTAGTAGACAAACTAACCACTGGGAATATAGGAAATCACTCCCATGTCCAAGGTCTCAACAAACATCCACACACACGACTTCCAGTAAGACTTCCTGGTAAGTAACCAGAATGGAATTCCATTTGCAATATCTGGGCTTTGCAATATCAGCAACAGCAAAAGTGTCCTTGTTCATTGTTGTTACTCCTCTGAAGCTAACAGCAATTTCTGGAGCCGGCATATGCACAGTTAAACATGCAAATCCAGAAGTTGTTGTTCGTGATTCTATGCTTGCCCATAAATTCCACTAGACAGTTACCAAATAGAAATCACTGAACTGATGTAAACTTGCAATTTTATGTCATTAGTCTCACTGTAAAAACCCTTGAGAAAGTTACACCCACTGAGGTGTAACTGGGTTCTAAATAGCGTGCTAGGTTCATTGTTACTGAACAATCTCACTGTCCCTGAAAATTAATCTCCACAAATATAAAATATTAAGCTTTTCCATTATAAAAAAAATCTAAAAATAATTTTTGAAGTTTATATTTCAGCTTCTACCTTAATGCCATGTCTATGTTCCTATCATTTATTTCATTCTGTAAAATTTTAATTGAAAGTGAAAAATTCAGTCCATTTAACTTCCAGGATTGCTGCCTTAAGGAAACTTCAATGTGATTGGCTACTTACCCTGCTTGATGACATCACTGCTGCTGGACACCTAAAGATTCCTTTGACTTGGTGCCAGATTCAAATCGACATTTGGAAAGGAGCAAGCCAGACCACAGAGATTGCTAGATCTTTAAGGGCAGCTTTCAAGGTCAGCGATATCGCTTCACCATTGACTGTGGGATCTGGGCCATTAACTCTCCTACACTAGAAGCATTGACACCAGTGAAAAGCTCTTACTCTGGCTGAAGTCAGCTACCTCAAAGCAGCACAAGGGTCATTATACTAGTCTATCCAGTCGAGCACCATGAAGTGAAATGCATTATAATATCACACTATATGAAGCAACAAGTCTTTAGTTCGTAAGAAGCAAAGCAGATTCTTGTGACATCTTTCTATTCAATTTAAGCTCTTCATCAGAAGATAAAGGTACGAATCACCTCTGATCTTCTGAAATATGTGCCAGTTAAAAAGACAGTCCAATGAAAACTGGAGGACTGCCCATATTCATTTGTGACTAATGCAGCATTTATAACTAAAATGATTGGAACCTTGGCAGCTAATGTGAAAAAAATGTTCTTACAGGCAGGAAGGTATTAGGTTTGATTTCTGGTTTGTTCCTTGTTAGTTGATTTTAGTCAGGATATAAGTTGAGAAATGGCAATTCTGTCAGGAAAGAATCTGGGGGCTCAGCTTCCCAGACTAGGTGGGTGGGGGTCTGCAACACTCTTGATTGCTATACAGTGTCTTCATTGGAAAGTGTGTGGGAGAACAGTTGGTCAGGATCAGGTTAATAACACCCAATTGGAAGATGGCTGAATAGCCAACCTCTCAGCTCATAGATGAAGAATGGTGCTACAAGCATTATGAAGGGGGATGGCCAATGCTTGCAGAAACATATCCAAGACAGTCAAGAGAAGCTAACAAAATAAAAACCAATTAAAAAGATTTTCTTTTTCAACAATTAAATCAACCTTATTTTTCATTTACTTAATGGTGCTTGGTTCTTACCTATTCTTATTGAATTGAATGGCAAAGTCAATCATGTGCTGCAAGGCCTTGTTTGTGAAGCTCATGTCCATGTAAATGTGACCCTGCCTTCGAGAAAAAGTGCCAGCAATCTCCAAGCCTTTGGCCTTCACTGCAGGTAACCATACCTGGAAAAGGAAGGAATGTTAGCACCTTCATTGGTCCCACACAAGGTCAAACAACTGGTTCATCAAATATGACAATGTTAAAAAAATCAAACTTTTGGAAATACTCAGCAAGTCTGGCAGCATCTGTCGAAAGAGAAACAGAGTTGACATTTTGAGTCAAATATAATTTTTCTTTAGTTCTGAAGAGTCCTATTCAACTCAAATGTTAACATTGGTGTCAATGCTCCTCGCGTAGGAGAGTTATTGGCCCAGATCTCTCAGTCAACGGTGAAGCGATATCGCTGACCTTGAAAGCTGCCCATAAAGATCTAGTGATCTCTGCGGTCTGGCTTGCTCCTTTCCAAATGTCGGTTTGAATTTGACACCAGTGTCCAGCAGCTGTGATGTCATCAAGCAGGGTAAGTAGCCAACCACATTGAAGTTTCCCTACAGGCAGGGAACCTGGAAGTTAAATGGACTGAATTTTTCATTTTAAAATTTTACAGATTGAAATAAATGATAGGAATAAGTTTCTCTCTCCATGAGGTTGTAGGAACAAAGGAGGAGAAGTAGGCCATTCTGCCCTTCAAGCCTGCTCCGCCATTCAATACGATCACGGCTAATCATCCACTTCAATGTCTTTTTCCCCGCACTATCCCCCTATCTCTTTATGTCATTGATATTTAGAAATCTGTCAATCTCTGTTTAAACATACTCAATGCTCAATGTCTGAGCTTCCACAACCCTTTGGGCTAGAGAATTACAAAGATTCACAACCCTCTGAGTAAAAACATTTTTCATCTCGGTCTTAAGTGGCTTCCCCCTTATTTTGAAATTGTGCTCCCTGGTTTTAGACTTCCCCAATCAGGAGAAGCATCTTACCTACAGTTACACTGTCTATTACTTTAAGTATTATGTAGGTTTCAATGAGATCATCTCTCATCCTTCAAAACTCTTGAGAATACAGGCCCAGTTTCCCCAATCACTCTTCATAGGACAGTCCCACCATCCTGGGAATAAGTCTGGTGAACCTTTGTTGCACTCCCTCTATGGCAATGATAACCTTCCTAAGGTAAGGGGACCAATTCTGCACTCAGTACTCCAGGTGTGGTTCAAACAAGATTCTGTACAACTGAAGCAAGATTTCACTACTCCTGCATTCAAATCATCTTGTGATAAAGGTTAACAAACGATTAGCCTTCCTAATTGCTTGTACTTGCATGTCAGCCTTCAGTGACTTACTGACGAGGACACCCAGGTCCTTTTGTATATCTACATTTGCTAATCCCTTATCATATAATAAACACTCTGCATGTCTGCTCCTCCTACCAAAGTGGATAACCTCACAATTTTCTGACATTATATTCCATCTGTCATGTTCTTGCCCATTCAATAAGTCTGTCCAAATCCTCTCAAAGCCGCTTTGCATCTTCTTCATGACACATTCCCACCTAGTTTTGTGTCATCCTTGGAAATATTACATTTGGTCCCCACAAATAATTGATATATATTGTGAACAGCTGGGGCCAAAGTACTGATCCTTGCAGTACTCTACTAGTCAGAACCTGCCAATGCAAGAATGCCCCATTTATTCCTACTCTGTGTTCTGCTTGTTAGCCAATCCTTAATCCATGCCAGTATATTACCTCCTATCCCGTGTGCTTTATGTCTGACTCGAGACATTAACCCCGTTTCTCTGTCCACAGATGCTGAGTTTATCCAACTCTATCGGCTGTCATTTCAGATTTCCAGCATCTGCAGTTTTTTGCTTTTATATTATTGACATTAGTGTTCTCCCCTATCCACATCAAGCATGACGTTTGTGTGTCCACCTTCCTATACCAAACATAGCAATACAGTGTTCACCTCTCTACTATATATTACTTTTAATGAGATCACTAGGATCTCATCAAATAGTCATAAAACCAATTCAATGTTAAAGGATTCGGTGCTGTGATGATCCAATTTCCCAACAGTAACTGGGTTCATTGCTTTCAAAAATAAACAGTATACCTGTTAGTAATCAGTATTCAAAACATATACCTACTACTGTTGGCACCAGCTTCAGAACACATAAGATGCAATACGGGTGGTTTGTTTTCTTTAAATCACTTAATGCAGTACAGGAGATTCGTCTAAGCAAAATGTATAGTTTTTTCATTCTGATTGCGACCCTAAATTTATTAAGCAAACTCACATTATGATGAGATGTGAAATATCCCATCACTGAAGAGAGGCACCTCTACCACCTAGAAGAATGAGGGCAACAGGCACATGGAAACCGCAGCACCTGCAAGTTCCCCTACAAGTCACACAATGCTTGGCCTGAATAGCCAAGTGGTTATGGAACTGGGTTTGTAACCCCAAGATCAAGAGTTCAAATCTCACAATGGCAAACTATGAAACTATGTAACTTCATCTGAAATAGATGGAAACGGGTTTGTACTCGAAAGAGTTACAAGTCACACAATTCTGACTTGGAAATATATATGGAGCAACCCACAATTTAGCACGAACTGGAAGGCTCACTCAAGCAAGCCATGAAACTAGTTGCTATGGGAGCAAAGAAATGTGATTCGTATATATATTCACCTCAAGGGATGGAATGCAGTTCTTAAGCTGTGAGAGAAATTCTCAGCTTGCCATCCAGGTGAGAGTCTGTTGAGGCTTAAGTAGTTCTAAAGTGGACAAAACGCAATCTAAAATTTTAAATATAAATTTAAACCAAACTTGTCTTCTAAATTTTGAAATTTAACCTAGTGATCTCATTAAAAGTAATATATAGTAGAGAGGTGAACACAATAGTGCTATCTTTGTTATAGGTAGGTGGACACACAAACGTCATGCTTGATGTGGATAGTGGAGAACACTAATGTCACTAAAATAAAAGCAAAATATGGCTGGAAATCTGAAATGACAGCCAATAGAGCTGGAAAAGCTCAGCATCTGTGGACAGAGAAACAGGGTTAATGTTTCGAGTCAGACATATTAATGTGCACGGGATGGGAGGTAATATACTAGAATGGATTAAGGATTGGCTAACAAGTAGGAAACAGACTAGGAATAAATGGGGCATTCTCGCATTTGCAGGTTCTGACTAGTAGAGTACCGCAAGGATCAGTACTTGGGCCCCAGCCGTTCACAATATATATCAATGATTTGTGGGGACCAAATATAATATTTCCAAGGATGACACAAAACTAGGTGGAATGTGTGTTGTGAGGAAGCTGCAAAGCGGCTTCAAGAGGATTTGGACAGACTTATTGAAAGGACAAGAACATGGCAGATGGAATATAACGTCAAAAATTATGTTATCCACTTTGGTTCCACCTTTCTCTGATTATTTAATCTCCGGAGGGCTGTTATCACACGTTTCAAAACACACAGGAATTCAAATTTTTTAGGAGACATTGGAATCTCTTTTGTACAAAAACAGGGCAATTCTGAGAACCCCTGATTGTTTGAAATAAGGAATAAATCATTTGGAAGTTTGCTCAAAGGTGGCACAATCCATTAATGTAACATTGAGGAAAAATTCATGGCATTCAATCATTCAAGCCTAAATATTATTTTACCATCCAAATCTTCCACCAGCATAGAATCATAAAATTCAGTCCATTGTGTCTAAGATGACTTTTCCAAAGAACTATACAATTAATCCCACAACCGTGCCCTTTCCCCATAGCCCTGCAAATACTTCCCTTTCAAATATATATAAATTTCCTTTTTAAAAGTTATCAAATCTATCACCCAGATAAATTCCTCCACATAACTACACACCTGAGAGAGCTGGGAAAACAAGCCTGAGCGCAAACAGCGAAAGAGGACAATGGAGTATCAGGAGGGCATGGGGCACTATAGCAGTGGCCCCAACAGAAGTTAGAAAGAGAAGGATCAGACAAGGAAAAACAAACAGTAGTAGAATAGATAGCTAGATGATAAAAACAAAAAAACTGCGGATGCTGGAAATCCAAAACAAAAACAGAATTACCTGGAAAAACTCAGCAGGTCTGGCAGCATCGGCGGAGAAGAAAAGAGTTGACGTCAACTCGAAACGTCAACTCTTTTCTTCTCCGCCGATGCTGCCAGACCTGCTGAGTTTTTCCAGGTAATTCTGTTTTTGTTTTAGATAGCTAGATGGCTATTCAGAGTGGCAGAAGTTAAAAGTAGTGCTCCACCGCCAGAATCTCTGTTGTTCACAATTTATATTAATGACTTAGACTTCAGGATCAAAGGCCAAATTTGTAAATTTGAGGACTGGATGACCCCAAATTGGAGGGTGGGGTGGAGGTTAATCAATACTGAGAACTCCAACAATTACAAGACATTAATAAACTTCCAGAAGGGCCATAATAATTGATCAAATAATTGACAAATTAATTTCAACACAAAAAATGAGGCATTGAATGCTAGTAAAAAAAATAAGGATATCACATATTACTTGGAAAAATGGGAATCTAAATGGGTTAGAGGAGCAAAGGGATAAGGGAGCACTAATACACAAATTAACTTGATTCACTACGTATCTTAAGGCCATTAAAAACAAACTAAACACCAGGTTTTATTTCTAGAATACACAACTGACAAGGAAAGAAGTTATGCCAAACTTGTATTGAATCTTTAGGCCACATTTAAGAGTACAGAAAGAAATTCTGGTCACCATATTACTAAAGGGACATAAAGGCACTGGAGCAATAAAAGTTTTACAAGGATGATACCTCAACTGTGAGTTTATACCTATTAAGAAAGAATGAACAGCTTGGGTCTCCTTTCTCTCGTAAAGAGAAGGCTAATGGGTGACCTAATAGAGCTCTTGAAAATTATGAAAGATTTTGATAAAAGCAAGACAGACCAATTCTTCATGAGAGGAACAGCAAAACTGGAGGCCATCGATATAAGACAGTCATCATGAAATAAATACGGAATTCAGAAGAATGCTCTTTTTCCCCCAGAGAGTGATGAGAACAGAGAGCTTGTTACCACAGGAAGTGATTGAGGTGAATAGCACATAGATGTTTTTAAGGGGAGGCTATGTAAGCATGTGGGGAAGAAGGGAAGAGAGTTGTTCTGAGAGTGAGATAAGGAAAGGCAGGAGGTGGCTCCAGTGGGGCATAAACATTGGCATGGACTGATTGGGTCACACTACCCATTTCTGTGCTATCTATTCCATGTAACCATGTGGCAGGAAGACAGTTATTCTGCAAGCAGAACTGGAGGGTTGCAAGCATTACAATCCTGTTCAAAAAAGGGGGTAAACCTGGCAACTACATGCCCATGGGGCGTATGTTGGTATTTGAGAAATTTTGAGACAAAATACCAAGGCAAAATTGTCACTTGTTAATAATGACATCTGACATGGGTTTGTGAAAGCAGATCAAGTTGATTAACTTGATTGAGTTCCTTGATGAAGTAACAGAAAGTTGATGATAGTAATGCAGCTGCTGTGTATATGGGCTTTCAAATAACTTTTGATAATTTACCACATAATAGACATGTTAGCAAGTTAAAATCCACGTGATAAAAGGGACAGTGACAGCATAGATGAAGGTGGCAAAGGAGAGAGTAGTGATAAACCATTTTGAAGACTGCAGAAAAGTATGCGGCGACATCACCAGGATTCGGCATTAGATCCACTGCTCTAATTTGAATTAGTGATCTGGTCATGGATATACAGGGCATAATTTCCAAGTTGTAGATGATATGAAACTCTGAAATATAGCAAACAGTGAAGAGGATAATAATGGAGTTCAGGAGAACACAGATTGATGAATGGGACAGATACTTGGCAGGCACAGTTTGATGCCGAGAAGTGGTAACATGGGAGTATTTCCTTTTTTTGTTAATTTACGCATGGGTTATGATCTGGAATGCATTGCCTGAAAGGGCGATGGAAGATGATTTAATAGTAACTGTCAAAAAGGAAGCTGTAAGAACACAAAGGGGAAAATTTGCATGGCTAAGGCAAAAGAGCAGGTAAATGAAACTCTTTCAAAGAGCCAGCATATGTACAATAGTCCAAATGGCCGCTTCATGTGTTGTGTCATTCTATGGTGCTATCTGCTGCAGCATAGTTCACAGCATTAGTATGTTGCCAAGATGGAGCTGTGTCCCCTGCTGTGTCCCCTGCTGTGTTGCCGAAAGGCCAGGAAATCTAATTGCTGTCACTTCCTGAGATCAATTAGCAGCTACTTTTCTTTAGCAGATCTGGAGCTCAATTATAGGGCAGAATAAAAAGAGCAGAAAATTACTGGCTTTCTTCCTTTTTAGAAAAAAATATATGATGTGACAAAAGAAAAATGCAACAGGCAACTCAAACCATTTATTTTTAATATATAGCTAGCAGATCTTGTGATGCACAGTAGGTGAGAGGATACCAAGTTTTTATAAGGACAAGAGCATTAAAGTTATCAGTCTATTACTAAGATGTACCTGTGCATTCCTTTAAGGCCAAAAGGCATAAACGCTCTGCCTTGCTCAGGTCAATTAAAGGGGCAATTAGTTTTAGCAGGCGGACTTGTTTACTTTATTTTTTTGAAATATGACCCCTAATATTAATTAGAAACCTTCATTATGGCAGTTAGAGGCTGCTAGGTATTGGGAGACATTGGTCAATGAGAGGTCAAACAGGCTTTTAAAAAATGTACCAGGTGCAACATTAAACAAATAGTCCCACATAAACAGAGACTGGTGAGAGAAAAAGGAGTTCTACTGAGAAAAGGATACTCTGTTATAGTAACAATAATACCATGAAAATATATGAATGGAAGATGCAGTGTCAAGCAAGTCTGCATTCAAGAGCACAGACCTTCTGTAATTTTCCTGGCAACAGCAGCTATTGCACGAATGAAGGTACATGTAGTTTAAGAGAAAACTAATTCACTCAGAATGGTTTCCAGATAAGTTAAGGGACCAATTATCTCCCAAAATGCAAGGTTCTTCATCAACCTTTATCAGCCCATAAAATTGGATATAGTGGCACTTTTCGTTTGTGCCGTTAGAGTCACTTACAGCTTTTGGAGCCACATAGCCTCCAGCTGCCATTCCAATTCCAGTTGAGAGTTCAAACAGATCACTCAGGCCACTGCTCGACACTGCAGGGGTTGGTGACGGGCCAAATGTAGCGGGCACTGAAGAAGGTATAAAGCTTTGACCAACCTGCAACAAAAATACATGTAGGCACATGAACATTTAATATGGGAGCATTTCTGTACAAAGCAAGACAAGTTGCATGCTGAAACTCAATTACCCCAACTGGTCCAGCTGAACCAGAAAGGAACAGAGCAGGTTGGTTAGACGACTACATTTTTAAATAGACATTTCACTTGCACACGATTGCATTTCTGCCAGTATTTGTACCTGTTTCACATGGAATGGTTCATCAGGAAGATTATATATGAATACTGACTTTATTCAGCAGTGATGACAGCAAATACGTCTCCTGAAGGCTTTGGTGAATGTAGTTTAGTGATATTTTAAGTGGTATTAGCATTGTTTAAATGGATTGAGGATATTGTAGAGCACGAGTCTAAGGTTATGATTTCAAATTGGCAGCTGACATCCATAAGAGGCTAGTGCTTTACTCCTGTTTATCATTTGATATGAACCTCCGCAGTAAATTATAATATACTTCCTCACTCCTAACTTTTGTTAATTCCATACACAGCCAAAACTAAACACAAGAAAAGAAGGCTGCTGATGGGGTTAGATAAAGAGCAGCAGGAGGAGGGTTGTATAGAGTATAAACACTAACATAGACCAGTTGAGCTGAATGGCCTGTTTCTGTGCTGCACATTGATGTAATACCAATAAGATTGAATACTTAAAAGATTTTATTCCCTTCCTGTTGCTTGAGTCTTGTCATACCATCCCATCCAGGCCAAGGGGGTGAACAGGCTATTCGCAAGTCAACACCAATTTGAAACCAATTGCTAGGATATGCGCAAAGGAAGAGTACCTGATGAGATCACCATTCCTGATTACTATCCAGTCAGCCCTGTTGAATGATGCATGCAACATCAAGTGACACAGGGTTAGACTCCACTGTGATAATGTCCACAGTGACTATCCTGGCAACACTCACTGACCAGGGTCAGACATTATGACTGGAAACTTGGAAGAACAACCGATGGAGAAGCTCACAGAATCATACTGCAGCAAAAGCCAGCATCTTCAAGAGGGAAAATTGTAAAAACAAATCACTTCCCCCACAAACTTTAATTGCGATACGTTTCTGACTTTAGGTAGAACACTCACCGCTGGACTCCCACCAGTAGGCCCGCCAAGATCTCCCCCAAGCTGAAAGATATAGAATACAGAGTCAGAGTCAATGGAAGCAGAGGGCAAAAACAAACAGCAAGAGGGCAAAAACAAACAGCAAGAGGGCAAAAAAAAAACAGCAAGAGGGCAAAACAAACAGCAAGAGGGCAAAAACAAACAGCAAGAGGGCAAAAGACAAACAGCAAGAGGACAAAAACACCACAAGGTGAAGGGAGAAATGCATTTATGAGTTAATTAGCAAAATGACAGCTTCTACACCCTCACCAATTCCAATTTACCTCAAACCAATCTTGCAGAGAAAAACGAAAATTTATTTCAGATTAAAGCGAGTTTTCAGTCATTTAATTTAAACAGTTTGTGACAGGTTGAAAGGGAGAATTCCAGTTCACAAACAATTTAGTTCAGTCTCCATAGGCAAGCGAAGCTTTCGGTCAATGATAGCCAAGCAGGAAATAATCAAAAGAGGAAAGAGACGGTGAGCAATCCTTAGATTCCAGCTGTGCTCACTCTCAGCAAACCAGACAATAGAGCTGAACAGAGCCATTGACAATTACCATCATTCGGGGGAAATGAACAACAGAACTAAAAGATTTCAGAAAGCTCAATGTTAGGAAAGGTCTAAACTTAATCCACTGAATTCAATGGATCAACTGTGTGTGCTCACTTCTTAAATACTGACACACATAGTAGTGCATTGGAAGCTTCTGCTGCAACTGATGTCTCTACAAGTCTCTCATCAAGTCTTTGAAAATTGCTAACAGCACATCTGCACCAAAATTCCAAAGTGACACATTTCATGTATGACAATGATCCCAAATTTAATTCTCAAGAAAGTGAGCCAATGAAATCGGACATTCATGTGGAATTCCATCATTACAGCTGAAGTCCGCAGGATATTTATATTTTTCAGGATGCTAAGCAAAACAGGCAGAAAGTTGCACTGTTTGGTTGGGTACAAATGCATCCCAAATAAGACTTCCTGTGACCAGTCATTTGTAAAATGTTTTAGAAGAATCCCAATAAGTCCCATAAGGTTCAATGATACAGCATGTGGTGTTGAGCCATACAGGAACAGGCTTCTCAATCTGCTTTCTATCACTAGGCTCAATTATTCCAATGGTCTTCTGGCTGGCTTACCATATTCCAACCTCAATCAATGTCATTCTCATCCAAAATCTTAACTTGTCTTATTCACTCACTGACCTATATTGGTCCAGCAATGCCTTGAATAAGTTCACATCCTTATGTTCAAATTCCTACATGGTCTGACCCCTCCCTACCTCTGCAACTTGTTCCTGCCTCCAATCCTTTGAAAATGCCATGTGCCTCCATTTCTGGTCTCCAGCGCATCCAACGTTTCTTCACCCCATTACTGGCAGCTATGTCTTCTGCTGGCTGGGTGGGTCCTAAGCCCTGGAATTCCCTCCCTAAACCTCTCCACCTCTTTGGATTAGGCTTTTCACACCCCCACGCATGTGCACTCACTGAAAGCTCCCTGAAGGCACAGAGCTGCCTCAGGGAGTTGAAGATTTTTGAAAAAATTAAAGGTGTTAAAAATCCGGGAAAAATCTCCGCACAGAGGGCTCACACGCTTTCACGTCGTGCTTATTAAAATCCTGCCCAAACATTTTTTAAAAATTAATTGTTGCAACCTCATCCCGGCATGGAAGAGGTTTCGCAAAAAATGCAAAGGCCACTTGGCCTATTTGTCCACCTGCCAACCAAATGGTTGAGTTATTGTAACTCTTTCAAGTACAAACATGTTTCCATCTGTTCCTATTCAGATGAAGTTACATTATTTCATAGTTTACCATTATGAGATTTGAACTCTCAATCTTGGGGTTACAAACCCAGTACCATAACCACTTGGCTATTTAGGCCAAGCTCACCAAATGGTTGAGCAGGCAGCAAAAGATACAAATTAATTAATTGCTTAAGGGCCTTAATAGGCCTCTTAATTGTCAATAGGCATGCTGCCACCTCTCACGCACACCCACTGACCAAAAGATTGCAAGAGTGCATGATGACATTGGGACGCTCGCCCTGACATCATTGCACTCCCAATCGAGTCGGGCGCGTGCCCACCGCGGGATAAAAAAATTCTGCCCCAGGTTTCTCAAATTTCACTGGCTTCTACTCAGTGGCTCCTATTGGAAAGTGCATTGAATGTGAAGGTAGGATCTAATTTCACCTGTGATGCCCTTCATAACTGAGTTGCTTACTGACAATAACTGCCTAGAATCAATCTCTATAACAACTGCTTTGGCAAGATTGAAGAGGGATATGTTACTTTGGCATAGTATCCATATGGTGCTGTACGCTCACCGAATGCCTGCACCAAAATTCCAAAGTGATGCACTTCATATATAAAAATAATCTCAAATTTAATCTCCAAGAAAGTGAGCCAATGAAATCAGACATTCATGTGGAATTCCTTCATTACATCTGAAGTCTGCAGGATATTTACATTTCCCAGGGTGCCCAGTACAACAGGCAGGATGTTGCATTGTTTGGTCAGGCACAAATGTATCCCAATTGTAAGCTACCCATGACCAGTCATTTATGAACTGCTTCATAACAATCCCAATAGGTCTCATAAAGGCTAAGTGGATACAGTGCGTAAAGGTGCTGAGGCATACAGGAACATGCTTCTCAATCTGCTTTCCATCACTAGACTTGATTATTCCAGCTGTACTCGCTTCCAGCAAACCAGAAAATGGAGCTAAACAGAACCATTGAGACAATTATAGTCATTCAGGGGAAATGAACAACAGAACAAAAAGATTTCAAAAAGCTCAATGTTAGGAAAGGCCTAAATTTAATTCATTAAATTCAAAGGATCGACTGTGTGTGCTCACTTCTTAAACGTTGACACACAAAGTAGTAAATTGGAAGCTATTGTGACTTGGCACCTTCAGGAGTGGAGGGAACAAAATTAGGGAAACAAAACTGAAGACCTAACAAGCTTAGCAAAAGGCAATATACTACACAGGTGATGAAAATTTAAAAAATGCAACAATTATTTGGCTGTTATCAATAGTATTAAACAAGCAAAATAAGATGCCTCAATCACATTGTCAGGGCATTAACTGCTTCGGTCTTTCCAATGAAATGGAAATCTAACTGATTCTGAAGAGAAACCAGTGAAATTAGGTTCTACAGGAACTCTCAGAATTTACAGCACAGAAAGGCCATTTAGTCCAACTGGTTGACGTTGGTGTTTATGCTACATACAAACCTTTTTCTCACCACATCCCTCTATTTCTTTCATCCTTGTGTTATCTACTTTCCCTGAAATCTATATAGGCTTACTTCATTTTGTTTTGCTCTCTGGTGAGTCCATGACCTCCAGAATCAGGCTGCATTCATACTACAACTGCAACATTAGTCAGAAGCAAAGTGAAACTGCTATGGTTATGGTATAAGTGTAAATGCAAATGCATCTTAACAGGGATGTTTGCAGTGACATACATAGACACAATGAGCCCAAAATTGAGGGAAAAACAGGAAAGCACTAGTTTTCTCTGCACTCAACAATCTAATGGAATTTCAAATAAGAAGTGAATGATTCAGATTTTGTTAACACATTGTCAGAAAAAAAGATATTGTTAAAAATGAATTTTGGGCCCAGTGTCACTAGTGATGATCTATGTCTGATCTATATTATGCTTGCGTCTAAAATGTCAAATGCAGGTACAGTATCTCAAAACTGGCAACCTCAAGCAGTGCCAGATTCCAGATCTTGCTGGATTTTGGGTCGGGTGGATTGGGTGAGGTGAAGGGTCGCTTGGAGCGCAGTGTGCCAATGCAGCAACTAGCCGAATTGTCCAGGTAAGTTTTTTTTATTTTACTCAATTAAAATTCATGCATAGCACATTCTAAAAATGCCGGGTTTTCAGATTTGAGGCACTGTATTGTAATAAATTTCTCTAATCTAGAAAGTGTTAGAGGCTATTAGGTACGGAGCAGAGATATACAGAAATGATACAAGATCATATCTGATCAAAAGTGATTCAAACCACATAGTATCATATCGTTCTATTCACTTCATTGGATGAACAGGATTAAAAAGCAATCCATCAGGAACAAACAGGAAGGCAAAATTTATCACATTACAATACCACCCTGCTCTGATAATTCTAGCCTCTGAGCTAGACAGTAAGGTATGCAAAAATCAGATATGGGTCTCATTTCACAAGTAGTGGACTTCTTCCACATAACACATCTGCACAAAATAGCACTAGTATTGCAACAGTGAAATTTAGTGACATTCTACTCACATGCTGTGCCACATTCATCTCTACAACCAATTCAATAACTGAAAACTATAGAATCTATTAACTGGGAGTAGAGCAATAAAAATATTAGCACCATTCAACAACAGCTTGTACATACATAGCACTTTTAAAGTGGTAAAATGATCCAAGATGCTTCACAGGAGTGATATAGGGAGATAGTAGGGCAGGTAAGATTGGACAAGGGGTGGTTTTACAAAGAGTTAAAGGAAGAGAGACATAGAAGGCAGACTGGTATAGGGAGAAAATTCCAGTTGTGGGCCAAGCCAGTATGGCTGCCAATGGTGGAATAATTAAAACAGTGGATACACAAGAGACCAGAATTGTTGGGGTAGATATCTCAGCAGATTATAGGACTGGAAGCAGGTTACAGAGTTACAGAGAGGCGGGACAATCAAGGCATCTGAAAACAAGGATGAGAATTTTAAAAGTCAAGGTGAGTCAGAGGGCACAGCTGTGATATGTGAATAGGACAGTGCAAATTATGACATGCAAATTATGACATGTTCAGAGATTTGGATCAACAAGTTTATGAAGGGTGCAAGGTAAGAAACCAGGAGAGCATGGAACAGTTAATTCTAGACGTAACAAAGACTTGGATAAGGGTTTCTGCAGATAAGCTGAGGTGGAACAGAGAAGGGCAATGTTACAGAGGTGGAGGTAGGTAATCTTGTTGATGGAGAAGAAATGCAGTCAAAAGCTCAGAGGTCAAATGGGACAGTAAACTTGTGAATGGCCTGATTCAGCCTCATGCAGTTTGCAAGGAATAGGGATGAAGCCAATGTGTAGGGAAGGGAGTTTGCAAGGAATAGGGATGAAGCCAATGGCTTTGGTATTTCTAATGTTTAATTAGAGGCAATGGAGGGGTCAAGAGAGGTAGTGTCGAGGTAGAACTAGTTGTCAACAGCATAAAAGTGACATCCGATGTTTTTATGGATGATGTTGCCAAAAGGCAGCATAGAGATGAGAAATCAAAGGGGGCGGCAAGGACAGACCCTTGCGGGGGGGGCATAGGGGAATGTCTCTGGAGTTAAAAGCGTGGGAGTGGGAAGAGAAGTCATGGCAGGTATTTCTCTGACTATGATTAGATAGGTAAGTATGGAACCATGCAAGGGCAGGATAACTCAGCTGGATGACAGAAGAGAGAGTTAGGACCATACATAAAAAAGGCTACAGACAAGTCAGGAAGCATGTGAGATAGCTTACCACAATCACAACCACATAGGATCACATTTTAATACTTTGATGAGGTCTTTTCTAGTGTTGTGGCAGGACAGAAACCTTTTTGGAGCAATACAGGGGAACTGTTCCCCTGCTGAGGGAAAGATAGACAAGGGTTTAGGTGGTGACAAGAACTTTGAAGAGGAAAGAGGCTTGGAGATGGAGTGGTCATTTGCAATGACAGTGGAGTGAAGGGTGTGTTTCTCAAGGGTTGGAATGTTTACAATGCTCAAGATCCCTTTGTTCCTCTACCCCATCCAGATCCACACCTTTCAAATAATAAGTGGCCTCCCTATTCTTCCTAACAAGATGTACTACCTCACATTTATCTGTGTTGAACTTCATTTGCCTATTTACCCATTCTGCAAGTTTATTAATATCCTTCTGTAATTTGTTGCAGTCCTCAACAGTATCAACTATCCCCCTAAATTGGTGTCATTCGCAAAATTAGAAAAAGTTTTTGATTCCAAAGTCCAAATCATTAAATTGTGAATAGCAGTGGTCCTAGGGCTGATCCTTGTGGAATTACACTTCCCACCTTCTGCCACTCTGAATAACTGCCCTTTACTCCAACTCTCTCTCTCGAAGTCCCCTAGCAATTCATTTTGTTAACACTATGAGCTAATAGGGGGCTAGTTTGGTGATAACAGGAGATGGGTCTCAAGACCAAACTGAACTGAGAGCATGAGCAGAGATAGGGGAAATTTGATTTATGGGCTGGGAAAAGGAGGGAAGCGAGAGAATTGAGTATGTGAGGTACCCTACGCAAGGTCCTCTCTGTAGAAATGAAGAGCCAGGAGTAGTGCAGAATCAATCATGAGGGAGAAAAATCATGGTCAAGTTTAGGTCGCCATAAGATCAAGGCAAGAAATAGATTTCAGCCAAGGACTAAACTGCTAACCAGGACCCCACAGAGCAGCAAAATAAAGATGGAAAATGAGTAGGACCATCACAAGCTCAACAGGTGACAGCAGCATGGAGGAAGGGGCTATAGACAAAATTAACCTTAAATGTTAAACCACTCAACAGCAGATCAGAGTCACAGCAGCTGAGACCTACAGTATAGTAACATAGTTCTAATGTTCAGAATGCAACAGGATGCTATAATGGAGAGCCAGGAGTTCTTGTATCTTACTTTTCAAAATATGAAACACTCTGTAACCAGGATACCCAAGAATTGGAACAGACTAATTCGGGTTTCACTACATATGGATACAGGTGCACTTTTTTGGACAATTAGAATAAGCAGAGTTTTTTAAGATATCAACACTATGCACATCATTAAGTATTCATGCCTGTAGCACCCAAGAAATGTAATCACATCCACCAACCTGGTGCACTCCCAAATTCATCAGAAAATGACTAGCTTACACTTCATTTGGCAATTGTATTTATGGCGTAAGCTGCAATTTATTGGAGTTCTTGAAGGAACTGGGAATAAGCTTCACAGCTTCAAAGAGTAATGCACTTTTTGATGCTGTATGAAAAGTCAAAGGTTAAGTATGAACAAGCAGTACACAGCACTTACTACATTAGAGCCCAGGAGACACATCAAGTTTAATACTGATATCTAGATGACAGAGGTCCCACACTGATACATATGCTGCTCTACATCCTTTCAAACTACAGCCAGCCAAAGCATGTCTCACAGATTAGAACTACATTAAAAATGTTCCAATAAATTTACATGGATTAAAATCAGTTTATTAATTGATTGTTTAGTTTGAGGCAGGCTATTCTGTAACCCATATTTTTCCCATGGATCTGAATTCAGGTCTTGTTACTTTTCAGTGGCCATTAGTTTGTTTCTACTGCTTCATCTCCCTACAAACACATTTCTGCACTTCAATTAAAATACAACAGACAATTTTCCACATCACTATGCAGTTGGCATGACAAAGCTTGAAAACAGAGCTATTAGAAAATGATAAAATAGTGGAGGAGAACTGGGGAATGTGCTGATATATAGAATAGTGCCAATTTCGCGATACTGCTGGCACAGTAAAGAGAAGGGCTGCATCAGCAGGCCTATACTTAAATACTTCTTGAATATCACTTGAGTGCGACACCATAAGATTAGTATAATCAAGAATCAAATGCCAGATAACCTCTCCTTTAAAATAATGGCATCTCCTATAGCACCAGTGCAGCATTTCTCAAGGGTGATGTAAATGAGAATAAAAAAGATTGGGAGAGGCAGGATCAGGGGAAAACAGAAACAGAAAAGAGGAGCTAGAGAGGGGAAATTGACTGAGGAAGTGGGAGGTGGAGACAGGAAAAGGTAACACATGCACAAATTTATCAACTGTGGCTGCATGCAAAGTTAGGCGTCAAAGGTGAAAGAATGTTGATCTACCCTATCAGCTACCTTTATTTATAACTCCTTAAAATAATTATTTGCAGCGTAATTTAAATGTAATAAAAGAGTGGGACTTATCAAGGCTCATCTCCCTTCAGTTTCACTAGAATTAGTGTTCAAATGCAGATTCGCTACTGCAGGGAAACTTTCTCTGAATATAGAAATAAATTTATGTACAAGGAGCATTACACAAATACTTGTTATTTAAATCAAACAAGCAATCTAGAGTGTGGTACACGAAAACGTATTAGTACTTTACTGGACAAATGTGAGATTAGCCATGAAAATGGGGCCAGACAAGTAAACTTCAGGGTATTATGCTTCCCTCAAAACATCCAACTGCATAGTATAGTGGATGAAAACCACATGCAGCATACTGTGCCATCTACTGACATCTATAAACAGGCATTCTTTTTAAATCAATTAAATATTCCTATGGATTCAATATGTAGCCTGCATCAAGTTGGCTGGTCCTAGCCAGGCTAGCAGTACTGTTGGAGCTACAACTGTTGTCAATATCTTTCAGGCTAGAGACAGAAAAAAACAAACCTGGGTTCCAATCTTGATCCTTATCCAGTGATGTGTGTTAAATTCATAGACGTTGAATGAGGACAAGAGAAGAATAAAGGATTAAATTATGAGGATGGGTTGCATAGACTAGGCTCGTATTCCCATCATATATAGAAGATTAAGGGGTAATGTAATGGAGGAGCTTCAGATAATTAAAGGGGTTGATAGGCAGAAACCAGTCTTTCTGATGGAAAAGTCCAGAATAAGTGATCATCACCTTAAAAATAATTAGAACTAGGCTGTCCAGTGGTGATATTAGGAGGCACTACCACATGCAAATGGTAGTGGAAATCGGGAACTCTTGTCCCAAAATGTAGCTGAGGCTGAAGGTCAATTAAAAATTTAAAAACTACGATTGATAGATTTTTGTCAGGCAAAAGACAAGGATAACAGAACCTAGGAGGGTAAATGGAATTAAGATACAGATCAGTCATGATCTAGTTGAATGGTGAAATATGCTCAAGGGCTGATTGGCCTAGGCTGTGAGGTTCCAGCAAACGACACCTTAATAACGCACGGTTAACATTTGGATGTCGGGACAATCAGTATCATAATGCAGCATGAATCAATGAGAAAAATAGAAAATGCAAATTAGAAAAAAAAATCTGAATGGGCTCAACGTGACTAAAGAGACAGACTCGTACAGCTTTGCTGAAATAATGAATGGCAACAGAGGTGGAAAGCACTGATGTAACAGACTGAAGTGCATTACCCGTTCTGCGTCTCCCATCTCAATTCATAGAAGTAATATGTTAGTTATGAGCAAGGAAGGAACAGAGGAAAGGAGAAAAAAAAGCAATGTTAGAGCCATAAGACAAAGAAAGAGACAATGCATTTTACCAAATCAGTAAGTAGGAAGTGAAACATTCAAGCTACAATACACAAATAATCCAAGCAACCACAATTAATAGAGAAAGCTCTGCCAAAATAAGCATGTTTATAGGGCTTAAGCCAAGCACTCAATCCTTAACGTTATGTACATTTTTTACAATTGTTTTAGCCATCAAAAGTCTCATAGTATGGTCTATAGAACTGCTGAATTACACAATGGATATAATTTCCACCTGTCTTATTATGATGAGTACACAGCTAAGAGTATTCTGACTGAGTGTCTTTCTCTGCAAGTCACAGATAACTCTGGATGAAGGAGACCAGTTTTAACTCATTCTCCCAAAACCCCTTCAACTGCCATTAGTTCAGTGGCTTGGCCTCAAATACATGTTCCTTCCAGCTGCTAACCAGTCTGTATAAAGAAATACTTCTCAAACCTGTCCTAAACTTGCCCTTTAGAGCGGAAAATCCGTTGACCGTTCTGCACCCTTTGTACATCTAAAAGTAATACACCTCCGTAAGGTCACTCTGAGGCAACTCTTGTCAAGGCTGAAAAGACCCAATCTATCAACTGGTTTCTCATGGTCACGGAATGGATGGTATCATGGACTACAATCTCCAAACACATCAGGAAGAGCTACAGTAAATTCACCAATTCCATGTAACAAAAATATAACAGTCCGCCATACACCAATGAGCCTAATTATAAATAGAGGAAGTCGCAGAATACATGTTCAAGAACACAAGTAAGAATCCCAGAATACCATGAAATAATAACTGATACCGATTTGTTTCAGTTAACTTTACACCAATCGCCCCACTCATTGCCAAATAGCTATAATTAGCCTTCCTCTAGAGCCTAAATATGCCAAGGATCACATAAGCTCTGGAGCATCGTATAATTTCAGAACAATTTCTGGGGACTTGAATTCAACTGAACTACCAAAACTATGTTCGATTGCTTATCATCACTGACCAAAGTCCCTAGGTCTCTTTCAGCTTTCCTAGTCATCAAGTTCCATCTCACTCCTGCATCCCAAATTATTTTTACTTTTAAAGTGCAAAATATCACTATTATTTGTATTGAATATAATTTATACTGTCTTGATGTGTGAAAAAATGCTTCCTCATTTCACTCAATTGTCAGGTTTTAACAGTCATTGTGCCCTCTTGTTCCGGACTCCCCCCATCAGAGGAAATAGCTTCTCTTTAATCTATCCTATTGAATTCCTTTATCATTTTAAGTACCTTGATTACATCCCTCACAGCTTTCTAAATTCTAGGAAATACAATGCAAGTTTGCAATTTGTCCTGATAACTTAACCCTTCCATCCCTGGTATCATGCTGCTGAACCTTTGCTGCGCCTCCTCCAAGGTCAAAGTATCCTTCCCAAATCGTCCTTGGGTCTGCCCAAGTGAAACATCACTTCCTTCCTTTTGCATTCCAACCTTGTTAATTTTCAAATTAGTTCAATGAGCACAAACCAAGCTTCAAGCTGCAACTAAATTTAGGTCAAGAATTTCCTCTTTGGGTGAAATCTGGGCAAAAATTGCACTATTTTTCAGCAGTGCTTTTTCTTTGTTTAAGTTTCTGCTCACTCATTTGCATATTGCTGAATGTAAAATCTCCTATGAACCAGCTCAATCGGGCAATGTTTTAGAATGTAGGGTATTTCCTTAAATTTTACATTAAAAAATATCCTTGATATATTTGTGTGGGGTAACATAGTACAATTTATATGTAACAATAGTACAGTTGAAAATGGCCTTATCACAAAAATATGCATTTTTATTATCGTGTCTAGTCCACCACCTCAGAGTAACCTGGTTTTAAATATCTGAAAGTGACTTAAAAAATTGTCCAAAACCACTTACTGTTAAATTTCTGTACACTAATCAGTGTTTAGTGAATTTAAAAAAAAACTGGTATCCTTGCACTTGAAAGAACTTAATTTTAAGAGAAAACAGGGTCATTCGGACTTGAAACGTTAACTGTGTTCCTCTCTGCAGATGCTGCCAGACCTGTTTTTCCAGGTATTTTCATTTTTGTTTTGGATTTCCAGCATCCACAGTTTTTTGCTTTTATCTTAAAATTAAGAGTCTCCTCGAAGGTTAGCAAACAAACACCATTAGCATAAACTCCCAATGATGATTAATTCAGGTTGGGGTGTGGCCAGTTTTGAGAGTGGGGTCAACTTCTAGCAGAACGTTTTGTGAACCTGATAGAAGATTGTGGAGACATGATTTGTGCTGAATGAAATTTGCACTTGAAATTCCTTGATCTTTTGTATTGATTTGGGCTGATTTCAGGTGAAATGTGAAAAAGAACAACACAACTTAATGGAAACTTTTAAGTAAATCTTTAAATGAATGACTGAAGATTTCTGCTGGCCTACATAAGATTTAAAAAGCAAACATTGGCCAGTAACTATTGCAGGCTGTCCTGAAACTATGAGAGAAGATTATTCTTGCTGTTGCTATCAATGTCAGTGGACAGAAGTCTACATTAAGTTTGTGCATGAAGCAACGGAACAAAGAATACAATTTATCAGAAGGTACATAATACGCCAAACAAGTATGCCAAACAGCTTTGAGGGTCTAATAAATTATTGTTCCATAAGTTTGAGTGACATATCTTCGATATAAAATGTATCACATCAAGTATGTATGCTGTAATGTTTTTGATTAACCTAACTGTACTTTAATTGAAATTTGTGGTTGAGATTTCTGGAAGCTTTTCAACCAAAGGGGAACATCGATAGTTTAAATGAAATATTGCTGCACACAGCTGCAGGATAGCTTTCACACAGTCACCAGTTACTGGTAAAACTCCTTCAGGAATCTTTAGCTAAAAGGGTAAAAGTCATAACTTAGGCTGTGACCAATAAACAGACATTCTTTAAAGATATGCTTTGCTTTGATGCCAAATTAGAACTTTGGAAAAGTTTTAGTATCCTGTCTGGGAACATAAAGATAAGGGTTTGTATTTCTTAAAAAAAACAATAATTTGGTTGGTCTAAAGGGTGTTAGGTGTTTTGAAGGCTGAGAGAGAGAAGCTGACAGAGAGAGGCAGAGACAAACTGACATTGATTGACAATATCTCCTTTTGAAATGCTGAGAAGCCAGGAGACATGTTGAGTTTATATTCTTTATCAGATCAATTCTGTCTTGCATTCACCAAGCAACAGTGTGTAAAATGTCAGCAACTTAAGAGATTTGGATTGTTTAACTGTCCTATGGTCATACAATGTATGTGTGAGACCAGGAAAGGAGGATTTTTAAAAATCTTGAAAGCATATGTAACAGCCACGAGGATGGAAAATTACTGAAGGGGGTCTAAACATATGCTCATTGTCAATGGGATCTCGAATATCAGTTTGAACAAAGCATTAGACATCTCATTGGACAACTGTAGCTTAAGATGGATCCTGATAGGACAGTAAATCTGGTCAATGAAATATCTTGGCTACCTTAGTAAGAAGGGTCTAAAGATCAGAACAAAGGTGATTCAATGCTGAAGTCAGGTAACTTGGTCAGCTGCTAGGAGGTACAATCAGCAGGAGGTTGACCACTCGGTGTTATTTTTTATTCATTCATGGAATGTGGGCATCACTGACTAGGCCAGCATTTATTGCCCATCCCTAATTGCCCTTGAGAAGGTAGTGGTGAGCTGCCTTCCTGAACCTCTGCAGTCCATGTGGTGTAGGTACACCCACAGTGCTTTTCGGGAGGGAGCTCCAGGATTTGATCCAACAACAGTGAAGGAACGGCAACATATTTCCAAGCCAGGAAGGTGAGTTGCTTGAAGGGGAACTCCCAGGTGGTGGTGTTTCCATGTGTCTGCTGCCCTTGTCTTTCTAGATGGTTGTGATTATGGGTTTGGAAGGTGCTGTCTAAGAAGGCTTCTGTCTAAATGCTGTTTAAGTGATCACATATACGATTCCTGGTAACATATCTGTGACTAACGGGTGTATTGCTAATTGGTATATTGCGATGGGTGCACTGAATTTTCAAACTTAGTAAAAATATTAGCGTTTAATTTGAGTGTTGTCTCGTTATTTCTCATAATACTCATGTCTGAGCAGTAAAGTAAACTGTCAGGGGTAGGTTATGTCTTACAGCACAAGTGTGCCAAAGTAGAACAGCAGCCTTGAGACTCTAACAAATTGTTGTTCCATAGGTTTAAGTGATATATCAAGTAAGAGATTGATGCCATATCTACAATTTAAAATATCTCACATCCAATGTGCATGGCCCAGGCTTCTCCTGCTCAGTCTAGGTATTACTCAACAGTAAGTGGGACAGTATAGTTAACTGCATAAGGCTACAGGTGGTGGGTCAACAACTACAATTACCCACCCAGTGAATCCCTAATATTAGCGAAACCACGAGTGAAACTAAGCATTGGCCAGGTAAGTGGGAAGGCTGGCTGGAGTTGCTCAATTACATATCTGCTTGTGGTTTTGCTGTCTGGAATAAGCTTCTTTTAGACCACAAATAAACAGACAAAGGGGAGAGAAATACAAAATGACTATTGGAGAAGTCATACACCATATCAATGGTGTAGAAATTACAAAAGAAATTCTACTTCATACTGACCACTGTTGACAACAATTATATGGTCAACGGCTGAAACTTCCTGCGTGTTACCATTAAAGTTTCCCCCAGCAGAAGAATGATTTAAAAAACAAACTGTGATACTTTCGATAATAGGATATACGTGGGTGTTCTGCTCTGCAGGCTGCATGATTAAATGATTGGTCAATACAGGCTCTGTTTGATAAACCAGTTAAACACAAAGCATTTGTTCCTCACTAGGGTATATCACTAGCCAGTCTCTATTGGTGTTTCTCACAGACAAAAAAAACAATTCTCTCTAACTGTGCCTCTGCTTCTTTTCTACTTTCTAATTTGTTACATGGAATCTCAGTCCAGGTACAAGTGTCACACACATTCTTTTACTTATATAATTCATTTCTGTCTCCTGAAAGGCAGGTGGAGGTGGGGGGAGATGCAGCAACATCGACAACAGAGAGGGAAAGTGGAATGGGAGCAAGTCGGGATAACGCCAAATTGCACGAGGGCCAGTGCAGTAGCCGAGAGGCACTGCAAGTGGAAACTACTGCCCAGAGGAAGAGAGGTATGGAGTTGATATGCTGAAGTGAGCACCTATAAATAAGCTGGCACATGGGAGGAAAAATAAGTTAGAACTGGGAAATGGGAAGCTCTGAAGTTGGAAGGGTTCTAGGATTCTTGCAAGTGGCACTTGGAAGCTCTGACAGAAATTATCACAGAGACTTTGATTATGAGTTGGACAAGGGCTACTGGTTGAAACTAATAAAAGACAAAATTAGGGCTGATAACTAGGTAGGATTTTTTCACACAGTGATCAATACCTGGAACAGGCTTCTGGATGAAGCAGGAAAAATATTGCCCAAAATCATTAATGGACAAATCAGATACTACAAGAGTATTTCTTCGGATGGGTGGACTAAGATGGGTCAAAAATTATGGAATTTTATGGCACAGAAGGGAGCCATTCAGCCCATTGTGCCTGTGCAGGCTCTTTGAAATGGGCCAGTTCTGTAGCTCAGCTTTTTCCCCCCATAGCCCTGCAAACCCGTCCTTTTTCAGTACATGTCCAAAAACCTTTCAAAATTATAAATGGAATCTGCACGTCCCACCTTTCCAAGTATTGTATTTCAAGTTTCTCTCTCCTCTTTCTTGAATAGGGATGTAACAGTCCTCTAGCATCACACCCATTTCCAAGGAAGACAAAGATTGTGGTCAGAGCTTCTACTATCTCCACCCTACCTTCTCTCAGAAACATAGGATGCATGCCATCTGGGACTGGATAAATTGTTAGCATTGAGTGATGTCAACCTATTTAGCACCTCCTTTCTATTTATTTTTATCCTTTACAATATCTCTATTCCCTCCGCCTCTACTGTGACGTGAGCTTCATCCTCTGCCACCATCTGCACCGAAGTACTTATTTAATAACCCAAGTCGCACTCTATCACCACAAGCAGATTTGCTTCTTTGCCCCTAATTGACCTCACAATTCCTTTAACTATCATTTTACTTTTTATGCGCTTAATGTAAGTTTTTGTGTTCCTTTCAATGTCACCTGCTACCTTTTCTCATTTTCCCTTTGCTCTTCTTCTATTTTTTTCTAATTTATCCCTGCACACACTGTCTCTGAAAGGTTTTCTTCTGATGAACTTCCCCTGTTTTATTTTCATCTTTGTTATCCAGGGAGCTATAGCTTTGAATGTCCCACTTTTTCTCCTTTGGGAACATAACTTGGTTTATGTCAGAACTATCTCTGCCTTATTGGCCTCATTATGGAGTAAGGAGATGCACAGAGAGGAATCTGCGCCGGAGGGAGATGTAGACAGAGTGTGTCATTGGGAATTTGGTTCACAAGAGAATCTGGTGCTCAGGGGCAAGGAAGTGCTCCTTTTTCTACTTTTTTTTCAGCCGCCAGTAGTCGGCAAGGTTTCTTCCTTTGTCTTCAATTTAGGTGAGTACAATTTTCTATTACTTACCGGTGTAAATTAGATTGGGTAGAAATGGCAGGGCTGGTGGTATGCCATGGCTGCAGCACATGGGAATCTGTGGAATGCACAGCAATGCCGGACAATCACATCTGTAGTAAGTGTCTGCAGCTTGGACAACTTGGGCTTAGAGTTGCTGAGCTGGAATCTGAGTTGCAGACATTGTGGGGAATCAGGGAGGGGGAAGAATAATTGGGGCACTTTGTTCCAGGAGGCAGTCACACCACTTAGTTAGCCAGAGGTTTAGAGTTGGTCGATGGTCAGGGACAGAAGGGTGTGACTGCAAGTCAGGCAGGTGTGGGAAACCAGCATGTAGTGATGAAGGAGCCTCAGCCCCTGATCTTGTCCAACAGGTATGAGGTGCTTGCTACCTGTGTGGATGCAAGGTGGGTGAGTGGACTGGCCATGGCATCACTTGAATGACATCCTTTACCATGGAGGGAGCATAGAGGAATGTGGCAGTGACAGGAGACAGCATAGTCAGAGGGATAAATACTGTTCTCTGCAACCACGACCGGGAGCTCCGAAGGTTGTGTTGCTAGCCGAATGTTAAGGACATCTCCTTGCGGCTGTAGAGGGTCTTGGAATGTGAAGGGGAGGATCCAGTTCACGTGGGAACCAGTGACATAGTAAAACATCATTCCTGGTTCTAACTAAGAGAATTTGAGGAGTCCAAATTAAAATGCAGAACAAAAGTAATAATCTCTGGATTGTTACCTGAGTAATATGTCAAAGCAGATTAGAGAATTAAAAGCATGGCTCAAAGAGTGGTGTGGAAAGAAGGTGTTTAGATTCATGAGGCAATGGCACCAGTACTTAGGGAAAAGAGAGCTTTTCCACTGGGATGGGTTCCACTTGAACTGAGCTGAAACCAGTGTCCTGACTAATCGTACAACTAGGGCTATGGACAGGGCTTTAAGCTAACAGATGACAAGGGCGGGGAAGTGTTCAGGTGAAGCGAGATTTAGAAATCCAAAAAATAAGGTTGAGGCATCTGAACAGTACAGCAATGTGGGTACAGACAAGTAGAGTGGAGATAGGAAAGGACAGAATGTTTAACAAAAATTGTACATCAGCAAACAAGGTCATCACAGGGAATAGAAGTTTAAAAAAAAGAAATTCAAATTTCTTTATCTGAATACAATAAGCATCTGCAATAAGATGGATGAATTAGTGGCACAAAGAGAAAAATGATTTAGACCTAATCACCATTACAGAGACATGCTTATAAGGTGGGCAGGGTTGGGAAATAAATATTCCGGATACACAATAAAGACAGACACAATAGCAAAGCAGGAGGGATAGACCTGATAGCAAAGGTTGACATAAGGATATTAATGAGAAAGGATCTGGCCTCAGAAGGTCCTGTAGTAGAATCAGTATGGGTGGAAAATAGGAATAGCAAGAGTTAGGAAATATTGATGGGAATAACTGATAGGCTACCAAACAGTAGCTATATCATTGGGCAGAGCATTAAAGAAGAAATTATTGGAGCTTGTAACAAAGGAAATGTAATAATTGTATTTTAATCTTTATATAGATTGGGGCAATAAAATTGCAACAGTGATCTCGAAAATGAGTTTGTAGAATGTTTGTGACAGTTTCTTGGAGCAGTATGTTGTGAAACCGATAGAGATAAAGCTATCTTAGATCTAATATTGTGTAATGAAACAGGGTTAATTAGTAACGTCTTACTAAAAGATCCACTTGGAAACAGTGATCATATACCATCAAACTCCAAGTAAAGTTTGAAAGTGACATATTCTAATCACAAACAAGAAACTTAAATTCAAACAAAGCCAATTTCATAGATATGAGGTGAGAACCGGCTAAAGTCAATTGGATAAATAGATTAAAAGGTATGGAGGTAAAAGAACAGTGGGAAACATTTAAAGAAATGATTCAAAATGTTCAACAAAAATACATTTCATTGAAAAACAAAAAACTCAGCAAGGCCCATCCATGGCTCACTCAGGAAGTAAAGAGCGGTTTTAGACTAAAAGAAGAGACTTACAATGTTGTAAAACACAGGAGCAAGCCTAAAGATTGGGAGTGTTTTAGAAATCAGCAGAGGGCCACCAAAAACTTGATAAAAGGGGAAAAAATAGAACGAGAGCAAACTAGCCAGAATTATAAAAACAGGTTGCAAGAACTTCTATAAGTATATAAAAAGGAAAAGATTAACTGAAGTAAACATTGGTCCCTTAGAAGCAGAGGCAGGAGAAATTATCATGGAGAATCGTGATGGCGGAGGCCTTGACCAAATATTTCGTCTCCTAATGTAAAGACAGACAAGTTTCATACCAGATATAGATGGTAGCCCAGGGGCTAAAAAGTGAGGAAATTAACATCAGAGAAAAAGTACTGAAGAGACTTAAGGGGCTAAAATCCGACAAATCCCCAGGACCTGATGGCCTACACCCTAGGGTTCCAAAAGTGATCCTGTCAGGAAGATATAATAATTGTCATAATGCTATTGGAATTTATTGTTAAGTAGAGTAATAGTGGGGTTTGTGTCTATGTCTGTGTGTGTGATTTAACGGAATTAAAGGCAGCTGGTCTGAAGGCTTTGAAGTATTAGAAGATAAGCTAGGTTTGAAATATTAAGTAGGTAGATATCATGTAAAGCGAACATTTGCATTTTTAAATTAACAAGACTAGATTGTTTTCAAAGGACGGGTGAAACGTGTTACCTAGCCAGGTGAAATTAAGAAACAGTGTGTTTATTTTTCCCAAAGATTACTGGTAAAACTAATACTACGAGAGATTTTTATTATCAGAGAGGTAAAGCCCAGAGACATAGTGAAACAATGGGAATTTGCCATCAAAAGGGAAAACATGTATAAAGGAGTGAAGGTTGTAAGGATAGGCATTTAAGATCTTACAAGTGTGAAACCCTCCAGCGTCCACACTCAAGCTGCTGTCTACAAAGGATTGAAGTTAAGAAGCTCATTTTGAATTCAACTGGTTCAGGATATTGCGTGTCACTTTGCCTGGGTCTTTTAAAATCTGTGTCTCTTACTGTTGCCTTAACGAAGTGTAACTGGGAGTTAGATTAATTAGGGGAGTTAGAAGTTATCATAGTAGTAGTTTGTAGATCAATGTATGTATTTAAAATCATTTCTTCTATTAATAAAGGTTAAATTTAGTTTTGTAAGTAACCTATAAGACTTGGTGGTCTTATTACTACTGAATTCAAGGCACACATCTCAAAATTTATGCAAGTTGCAAAACAGTTGTGGCAGTTGTTTCAAGTTTCCCTTTGGGGTTTGAGCAGCTTAGCATTTACCATCGGGTGTGCTATAACAAAGTTGAGGCTCTTTGTGGAATATATTTGAAATTCCTTGATTGGGTTGGAGTTTATGAATCTTAAGGTTACGAGCAGGAGAAGCACTTTGAATTCAGGAGCCAGCGTGTGGGTTTTTTTTTGAAGTGGTGCGACTGCAATATGGCTTTGGCAGTTGCTAAGTCTTGTCTGGGAGTTGAAGTTTTAACTTTGGCTGGTTTACAAAAGATAACCAAAATTAATTTACTGGAATTGACAGATAAATTACAATTGGGGGTATCTGCAGGGGTGAAGAAAACAGATATAACTGAAGGTATAGCACAGCATGTAAAGTTGGAAGTGATACCTGACACTAGTGAGTCACAGCTGGAGGTAGTGAGACTTCAGTTAGAAATGAAGAAGCTTGAACTTAATCAAGCAAAGGAAATGAAAAAACTTGAGCTAAAGCCAGCAGAAAAGGAAAGGGCAGAAAAAGGAAAGGGCCTTTCAAAGTGAGCAAGTGGAAAGGCAGGAGAAAGAAAGGAAGCTGGAACTGGAATTTCAGGCAAGAGAGGAGGATAAAGAAAGAGAGGCAAGGGAAAGAGAACAAAAGAGAAAGGGCATACTTGTATAAAAGGGTGGAAGTAATCCTAACATCAGTTTTTGAGAAAATGCTGGAATCTATTTTTAAGGAAGTCTTAACAATACACTTAGAAAAGCATGGCATGATTAGAACAAGTCAACATAATTTGCTGAAGAGAAATCCTGTTTGACAAATTTATTAGAGTTTTTTGAGGACATAACTGATAGGGTAGGAAAAGGGGAACCAGCAGGTGTAGAATGCCTGGATTTCCAAAAGGTATTAGATAAGGTGCCACATAAAAGGTTAATTAGCAATATAATCGCTCATGGAGTTGAGGGTAATATTTTGGCATGGATAGAGGATTGGTTACCAGAGAGAAAGCAGTGGGCATAAATAGGGCTTTTTCAATTTGACGCGAAGTGAATAGTGGAGTGCTGCAAGGATCAGTGCTGGGCCTCAGCTATTTACAATCTACTCTCTGAGTCTCCATCTAGTCATTAATGTAATGTATCAAAGTTTGCTGATGTCAACAAGCTAGGTGGGAAGCTAAGCTGTGGGGAGAATATAGAGAAACTGCAAGAGGTATATGCAGGTTAAGTGAGCAGGCAACAAGATCACAGATGGAGTACAACATAGGGTAAGTGCAGTTATTCACTCTGGGCATAATAGAAAAGCAGATTTTTTTTTTAAAAAAGATGTGAAACTTGTTAAGTGTTGATATTCAAAGAGGTTTAGGTTTGCTTGTACAAGGAACATAGAAAGTTAATATGCAGGTGCAGCATGTTGGCCTTTATTAAAAGGGTATCAGAGTTCAAGAATAAAGATGTTACAATTGTACAGGGTTTTGGTGAGACCTCATCTGAAATACTGTGTGCAGTTTTGGTCTCCACATTTAAGAAGGGATATTTTTGCATTTGAGGCGGTACAGTGAAGGTTCACTAAATTGATCCCTAGATCAATAAACCTGTAGTGAAGAGCTAGGTTTTTCCCTAGTAGGGGGGTTTTTGCTTCTGGACAGGAAAAGGATCCAGAAGGGAAGAGTGGAAATTGGTATTTGTACTGAACTATAGTTTAACAATGATTCACAGAATGTCTTCTGCTGCCTGATTTGGTAAATGAATATCCACCTATTAGACATACTTGATCATGTTGTGTATGCTTCACACCAAGTAATTAACTCAAGAAAACCCAACAGCCATTTCTTCAACATCTCACTAAAAATGTGAGTGCGACAAGCAACAAATTCATGATAAGTTGAGTGGCATGGGTTTCTGACCATAATCTTTCTTCCTCAAAAGTTTTCATGGTCCCAAACATTTTTTAAGAGGGGAATGCAAAATCCAGATTTCCGTCGCTACTAGACTTGGAATGGGCTCAATTGAGATTGGCAACAAACAGAAGTGTGAAAAGCAGCATGCCCTGATTTCGGGTATCCATCAGAATACCTCGGTTCCTGCAGCAACATAAAAAACAGGACTTGACTGCCAATCTCACCGGAATACTATTAACCTTCAGGCAACCAAAAGCACAACACCTGCTCCAGAGACGTTACAGTAAATTTTATGATTAGCTCTACACTAAGTATTATGATAAGGTGACCTATCTGTTAGACGTATGGTGTGCTAAATCCATCTAAACAATTGTGATGAACTCTGATACTTCCCTTAATCGGCAGTCAGAGATTGGAAGTTCGGAGGCCAGGAACCACAGTTCACAGCAGGCCTCAGGCCTCCTGCGCATATGCTGGTCAGGAAATGGCTGCACATGCAGAGTTCATTTTCATGCATGTAGTGGCCAGGAAGTGGCCACACACACACAGTTTAAGTCTTTTGTTTTAAGTTCTTCAGCCTGGAATTGTCCCTGCGCACATGCACTGGACAGAAGCAAAACAGCATGAAACTGCAGGTCAAGTGACCTGAAGAGGAGCGCCATTGCGGACAGTGTGTTCCAGGGAGCAGGACACAGGTGTGGAGGGACAGGGAGAAGGTCCCAAACAGGGGAGTGGGACAGAGAGAGATCCCAGGAGACAGGCCCAGGTACGAGACATGGACAGAGATCAGAAACAAATCCTGTTACGTAAAGTTGAGAGAAAGGGGCAGGGCAATAGGCTCCGAATTAGAGAGAGAGCAGTGTGGAGCAGGCTTGAAGCAAAGTGGGCTCAAGAGAAGCCCTGAGGATCCGAGCAGGCAGCCAAAGATGTGTCCTTATTGCAGGCCTTTGCAGCAGTGGTGTTCTGATTGGCATGGGTGAAGATCTGAAATTGTGCTTGGAAGGTGAAGCTTGAGTGTATGCGGAGCTCCAGGGGAAGGGAGCCTCAGAAAGTGAGTTTGAAACCCTGGAGGTGGATTCTTGTTGAAGCTATCAGAGTGAGAACAACTTTGAGAAAATCCCAAGACAAGTTCTTTGAATGTGGAGATTGAAAACCCTTGAGAAAAAAAGAGTTTCAGTGAGATTGGTTGGTTATCAGTGCAACAAGCACCCGGGGTGGGTTGTCGAGAAATCCACAAAATCTGCTTTTGTCACATCTGCCATTTACTTTGGAGTGCGGCGTGTTTGACCAGTTTGCCAGTTGGTTCATATGTACCACATATTTACCTGAATATTAGAGTATAAGATAGGTATGGTAAATTGTTTTATCTTTCTGAATTTGTATGCGTCCAGTATTACCAGCTGGGATCATAGCACAATTTACATGTGTAATTTAGTGACGTCAAAACTGAAACTGACCTTTGAAAAGCCAAGGTCTATAATAATCCTCTTGTCAACTCTAACTCACTGACGAATTCAATGAGCTGCCCTGGTTTGTGAAGGAATCAGTATGTGAAATCTGAAGCAAAGCCACCAACAGAGCTCACTTTCTCACTAATAATGGCATTAAGTTGCTACTTAATTTCTCTCCCTCTAACTACCATTCTTTTCTTATAACTGCCTTTACTCAAGTTCATTATCACAGTGCAGTCAGTCTCAGAGGTGAACTCCCCTGCAATGGAGATGATGCAATCTCGGTTTAATGCAATGAATTTGAGGGAGGGTGGTGCCCCGTAATGGAAGTATTATATTTCAGAATGTCTGGTGGTGAAGGATAGAACTGGAGCTAATCTTTATAATTTGCCTAAGTCAACCACCAGTTTCAATTCAGCCCTATTTATAAGAGCACAACTGAATCCCCAGTTAATGCTCACCAGTTCCATACAATTAAACACAATATAAACAACAGTGAGGCTCCCTAAGATGGAAGTGAGGCCTTGTTGTGATTCTAGATCCTTCTTAGAATGGATACCTGACTTAAAACCACACACATGAGTCATTAAATATCATACAGTGCTGCTATTACTAAATATAAACACACTTTGATTCCTGTTTCTTTGCACAGTTTGTATCTTTTTTGGGATTAATCCATTATTGATCTTTTTTTAAATTGGGGCAGAATTTTCCGCACCCGCCTGCTGCTGGGATCTTCCAGTCCTGCCGCAAGTCAATGGACTTTTGGCTGGGGGCTGCCTCGCCTGTGGTAGGTTCCATCTGCGACAGGGCTGGAAAATCCTGGCCTTGGTTTTTTGCTTTCATTCAATTAATTTAATCTTCTCTTTTGTCATTCCCTGCTCCTTTTACCGTTATTTCTGCCTCCCAACTGCCCTAGTATATCTCAAATACCCCTCCTCTGTGACATCTGTAGTGAGTAGGTCTCACTGCAGTATGCATGCCTGAATAGGGAGATGGCCAACACCAAACATGGGATTAAATATGGCCACTGGATGACAGAAGCAGTGATGAATGAGAAGCTAGTACCAGGGAGCAGCAAAGCAAAAGCGATTACCAGGGCCAATGGTGGAAGATTTTGCAGTCATGTGGCACCGACACACTAATCAGCTATAGAAATGAGGTGATATTCAACTGCCACCTTTTTGTTTTTTAATTGCAAATTTTCTCATCTTCTTCAAACTCTTTCCAATGTCAGAAAAATAAAGGCCGGGATTTTCCACTGAGCTGTTCCTCTTCCGCCACCAAAAAATCTGTTCCTGCAGCACTTGTGAAGTTAGTGGAGGAGTGGGAGCCACCCTGAATATTCTTGGCCAAAGGTTTTAATTTTCCTCTTTTCATTTTCTATCAATTTTCACTCCTCTCTAACTCTGGGGTATAGTTCCAAAGGCAGCAATCTCCCAGACCAGATGAACAATCTTTACATGTCAGATTGAACAGTGCTGGCATTCTATTCAACAGCAGTAGACAAAAACAGCCAATATGTTTTTCTCTCTTATTTAACCATATGATATAAACGTTGATGACAAGGCCAGAATTTATTGCCCACCCCTAACAACTGACAAGCAAAGTTCAACACAGATAAATGAGAGATAACATTTTGATAGGAAGAGGTTACTTAATACTTGGAAGGTGCAAGTCCAGGTGGATAGAGGAACAGAGGGACCTCAGGTTACAAATGCACCAATCATTAAAAGTTGTGCCACAGATTAGCAAAGCCACACAAAAAAAAAACCAAGAACTAAGCTTTATTTCTAGAGGAATAGAATTGAAAAGTAGGGAAGTTAAGCTAAACCTGTATTGCACCTTGGTTATACCACACTCAAGAGCAGTGTGTGTAGTTCTGGTAGTTTTGATAGAATGGTTAGAGGGAGAATGTTTCCTCTAGTGGGGAAGAACATAACTAGAGACCATCAATGTAAGATAGCCACCAATAAATCCAACAGGGAATTCAGAAGAAGCTTCTTTGCCCAAAGCATGGTGAGAATGTGGAACACGCCACCGCGGGGAATGATTGAAGTAAATTGGACAGATGCATTTAAGGGGAAGCTAGACAATCATATGAGGATGAGAACAGAGAGTTACAATAGAAGATTTAGATGAAGAAAGATGGAAGGAGGCTTAAGTGGAGCATAAACACCAGCATGGACTGGTTGGGCCGAATGGCCTGTTTCTTTGTCACATATCCAACGTAATCCAAGTAAAATTGCACTCAAGAACCTGGTGGTGAGGTGTCTCCCAAAACTGCTGCAGTTCACTTGGTCTAGGTATACACAAAGCGCTGCTGGGGAAGGAGTTCCAGGATTTTGACCCAGTGATGATGAAAGAGCATTGCTATTTCTCTAAGTCAGGATAGTGAGTAAATTGGAGGGGAACTTGCAGGTGGTGGTGCTCCCATGCTGCCCTTGTCCTTCTAGGTAGGGGTCACAGGTTTGAAAGGTGCTTTCAAAGGAGCCTCAGCGAGTTGCTGCAGTGCATCTTATAGATTGGACACACAGCCGCCACAGTGCATCAGTTACAGAGGGAATGACTTTTTAAGATGGCAGATAGGTGCCAATGAAGTGGGCTGTTTTGTCATGTATAGTATCAAACTTGAGTATTGTTGAAGCTGCACAGATGCACTGATCCAGTCAAATGGAGAGTTTCCCACTACACTCAAGGATTGTGCCTTGTGGATATGATGGACAAGCTTTGGGGAGTCAAGAGGCTACTTCTCACTGCTTTTGCAGCCACAGTATTTAGTAGCTGGTCCAGTTCAGTTTCTCATCAATGTTGCCGCCACCCCCCCGCCCCCCCCCCACCTCACCAAGTATATTGATAGTGGGGGATTCAGCAATGATAATGATGTTCAATGTCAAGGGGACATGGTGGCTAGATTCTGTCTTGTTGCCTGGCACTTGTGTGATGTGAATGTTACTCGTCACAAGCCCAAGCCTGAATGCTGTCCAGGGCTTGCTGCATTTGGACAGGGACTGCTTCAGTGTCTGAGGAGTCACTAATGGTGAACATTGTGCAATCATCAGCTATCATCCCCACTTATGATGAAGGGAAGGTCATCAGTGAAGCAGCTTAAAATAGTTGAGCCTAGGACACTGCCCTGAGGAACTCCTGCAGTGATGTCCAGGGACTGAGATGATTGGCTCAACAATCACAGCCATCTTCCTTCGTGTTAAGTATAACTCCAACCACAGAGTTCTGGTATGATAGCCAAGTGGTTATGGTACTAGGCTTGTAACCCCAAGATCAAGAGTTCAAATCTCACCAAGGCAAATTATGAAACAATGTAATTACTGATGTATTGACAATAGAACAACTATGACTCCAACCAGTGGAGAGTTTCACCTTGAAACTGTGACCTGGTTTGTATTAGCACTTAGACAGCTGAAAAGAATCAAAGGGAGTCCCAAAAAATAGTTTTATTTCTTTGTGAAAAACCAAAAACAACAGTTTGAATTGGGACTTTAAGACCAGCTGCAACCAGTTTAAAAGTCTTTTTATGGCCAATCAAAATGCAGCTCTTAATGTTTGACCCAATTGCAGCATCTCAAGTCATCATGTCAATCTTTGCCATTTTTTCCATTAAAAATAGAACCAGCACTTCAGGTCAAGATAACAAAATGGAGGGACGGGTTGGAAATGTCACTCCAATAAGTTCTCAATGGGAATAACACTAAGGCGAAAATTAAAATAACCTCAAATCCCAATATTTATTCAATTTACTAAATTTCTTCCAGCAAATTTACAACTGACAACCCCAGAAAGATGAGATGCCGCTGTGATTGCTCAGTGAATGTGAGCTGTACCTAGAGGCATCACAGCGACATCAGTTACATGCAGACACATTCCCTGTGATATCAACACACAAATAATATAATAGGCCTTACTTTGCTGCATTTTCCATCAGTTATATGTATAAGTTACCATTTCCACAGGAAACCTAATACAGGGTTCTACAGTAAACATAGAAAGTAAAGATATTGATAAGTTGTGGCCAGAAATTATTCATTATTGCGCTACCGTATTTTGTGTATTAACTGAGGCAACAGTTTGTAGTTCAAGGGGCTGAAAGCAGGCCATGTTGTTTAATGTGGGGAGAAAAACGTCTTGGAAAATTTGTGCACAGATCTTTGGGGGTATGCACATCTTCCAACAGCATAACTCTGAAGAAGTTTCTCATGACTGAAATGTCTCCATTATTTTTAGAATTTATTCACCTACTAAGAAAAAAAATAATAAGTCTCAGTAATGGTGACCGTGAAACTACCATCGATTGTCATGAAAACCCATCTGGTTCACTAATGTCCTTTAGGGAAGGAAATCTGCCATCCTTACCTGGTCTGGTCTACTTGTGACTCCAGACCCACAGCAATGTAGTTGATTCTTAATTGCCCTCTGAAATGGCCGAACAAGCCACTCAATGTAACAGCAGTTAGGGATGGGCAACAAATGCTGACCTTGTCAGCGACACCCACATCCCACAAAAGAATATATATTACGTAAAAAAGGATATATATATACCCTGTTAATTTTTTTTAAAAAGTTCAGACATTTAATAAAATCTTGATTTCCATGTTTGTCCACCAGTACTAATCCACCCAGCTGTAATTCCAAAAGAGTTAGTGCAATCAATTATTTCTCACCTGCACTCCAGTCTCAGGATATCACTTTCTCACATGTTAAAAATCCTAATTTAAATTTGCATTTGTGCAAATCTAATTGCTGCTCTTTTTTCACTTTCGAAAGATAAGATTCCAAGGGTTCATTTATATAACTACCTACCCCATTTGCTCCTTTGTGAAATAAAGGTCCAGCGTTCAAATGTTCACAAGCTGGTTTCTTCAAAATTTAGTTTTGAGTAAATAAAAATCACCAAAAACCACATACCAGACTGTCTAATCCACCTCCCAGGAGGTCCACAGCTCCCATCTGCATTGAAGACATCTGCGGGACGTTGACAGGGGGACCCAGGTCAAGGTTCAGGAGGTCACCCAGAAGGTCACCTTGAGATGGAATAACTTGAGGCTGCTGCTCTAAAGTCATGTTTGCTGTAGGGGTTGGCCCAACTGGACTATCGGGCTCAATTCTAAAGAAAAGAGAAATATAGCATTAAAACATTTCTTAACCTCACACAAAGCACGAAACAATTTCAAGCTAGGAGAATTAGCAGATGCTTGTGAAATAATTGACAGTAGCATGTATCACATCTGTCACTGATTCTCTTATCATATGCTTCTGCCACATACATATTACTTGAACAGAAGATGCAGATCATTTAGACAACAATCTGAGATATAGGTCCTCCAACTGTTCACTTTGCTCTACCCTTAATATGCTACAGATGATGGTGCATTTAACCTAGAGTTGTTAGTGAGCATGTAAACACCATAATAGATACAAATCAATGATAGCAGTACAAGATGGAGGGAGTTATCAGTATTTAACCATATTATATTGCATGAGCAAATGTTATAATCAAAGGCAGTGAGATTCTCAAAGTCACACATCAGTTTTCAGGTCACATTTTACATTGCAACTTGTGATGCCACATCACAGCAGTATGCCATCTCACTGTCCCAGCCATTAAATAGTTCGAAAATTGACATTTCCACAGACGCTCAGCAACTGTGTTTTTGGACAATAGTTCACTCAGGTTCCTGACAATCAAACACCTGCAACCCAGCACTGAACAGAGGTTGACAATTACAAGGACACGAATCACTTAACACCAGTCAAGAGCTCAGCAGTGAAAACTTTAATGACTTAGTAACTTTAAAGGGTGGGAGAAAAGGGTTCAGGTGAAGAGAGGTTCAGAAAGCTAAAGAGAAAAGTCAAGACAATAGAATGGTGTCGCATTTTGTGTAAAGACAAGCAGTGTGGGACAGGTAGGGGCAGTGAGTTCAATAGTAATGGTGCATCAGTAAATAAAGTCCACAAATGGCCTGTTCCTGTGCTGTACTTTTCTTTGTTCTTTAGCAAATAATAGTAATTTAAAAAATCTTAAAGGCTCTTTATTATGAATACTTTGCAAAGTCAGGTAGGATAAATGAACTAGTGGCACAAACAAATCTAATTGCCATTAGAAAGACATGGTCACAAGGTGACCAAGATTGGGCAATAAATACTCCATAATACACAATATTTCAAAAAGACAGACAGAATGGCAAAGGAGAAGTAACCCTGATGGAGAGAATGGATCTTGGCTCAGAAGATCAGGAAGTAGGATCAATATGGGTGGACATTAGCAACAACAAGCATCAGAGAGTAGTTTATAGGTCCACTAATAGTAGTTATGCTATTGGATAAGGCATTAAGAAAGAAGCCATTGGAGCTTGTAACCAAGGCAATGTAATAGTTCTGGGGGTCATTAATTTCCATATTGAATGGGCCAATCAAATTGGTAAAAGTAAAAGTCTAGGAGGATGATTTGTCAAAAGCTTTTGTGGCAGTTTCATGGAATGATACACTGTGGAACCAACTAAGGATGAAGCTATTTGAGATCTAGTATTGTGCAATGAGGCGGATTAATTAGAAACCTTAGAGTAAAAGATCCTCTGGGAAAATGCGATCAGAATACAATTGAATTTTATATTGGCCCAGATCTTCTGGTCAATGGTACAACAGAAGACCATCCCATTTAAAAATGCACCCTTACCTTCCCATTCCCAGCCCAGCCCCAGTTTAGGTCAATTGATGAGCAGTGTGTCGAGGCCTTGTGGCGGAATGCAATCCTAGCGAAGTCATGCCCACTTTTTTCATCATGAACAGAAGACATGCCTCTTAAGATCTGCCTTCAGTTCACTGACTTGCAGAATTTTTAAATGGTCCCTGTCTTTTTTAGGTACCCTGCAACCCTCCACTCAACACTGCTCAGCAACCCTCTGCTGATGCTTATACCCCGCTGCACAGCGATGATGCTCACCGCACCCTGCCCGCAGCCCCAACAATGCTCACTGCCATACCCACACCACTCCTCCATAACACACACACTTTCCCACAATGCTGAGTCTGTTCCAACATCACCTGGTCTGAGAAGCCAGGGATTTTGGAAAGCAAGTCCGGGGGTAGAGAGTGGAAGCATCCCATGGGGGCGAGGGTGTGTGGTGATGGGAAGAGAAGAGCATCCTTGGATCTTTGGGGCAGGCAAGCATCACCAGGGGTGAAATAAGCATTACTGAAGTGGGTGGTGAGTATTGTCGGGGAGTGGGCTGTGTCAGGCTCACCATTGTGCTGGAGTGCATTGACAGTCCACCTGATTTACTTAGAGTTGCGCTCCTGAGAAGACTTTATGCCTGCTAGGAATAGCTCTATGTAAATCAGTGCAAAAACCAGGGTAAGTATAGGGTAAACTGCCCAATATTAGGTGTTTACAGGTCCTGGGAGTGCCATTAGCGAGGGCTCCCAAGGAGTTATTTTTAAGCTATCAGAAGTTCCTGTTTCTAGTGTAAATTGGCTCCTCGGAATTTCCCACGCCATTGCGACTCTCAACAGCAGCAGATGACTCAGGTGTTAACTGCAATTGGAATCAGAAAATCTGGGCCATTAAATTCGAAAACAACATAATGCAGTCCCAAACAAGAATCATAAACTTAAAACCAATTACATAGGGAAGAGCTGGTTAACATTGATTGGGTAAATGAATTAAAAGATATGGAGAGAAATAAAGAATGAGAACCAGTTAAAGAAACAATTCAAAATGCTGAACAAAAATACAAAAAAACAAAAACTCAGCTAAAAAGGATCCATCTTGGCTTACCAGGAAAGTTAAGGCTAGTAATTAAATTAAAACAAGAGGCTTATGATGTTGCAAAGAATAGTAGTAAGCCTTTGGATTTGGAGTCTTTTAGAAACCAGTAAAGGATGACCAAAAAGTTGATAAAAGGGAAAAGATAGAAACGAGCGAGTAAATTAGTATGGAATATAAAACCAAATTGCAAGTTTTTTCTTACAAGTTTGTGAAGAGGAGGACGACAGCTAAAGTTAATGTTGGTTCCTTTGAGGCAGAGAGAAAAGAAATTACCCTGAGGAAATGGCAGAGATATTGAATAAGTATTTTGTGTAGTCTTCACAGTAGAAGAAACAAATTACATACTAGAAACAGTGAATGACCAAGGGGCTAATAAGAACTTAATTAATATTAGCAGAGACAAAGTATTGGAGAAACTTAAGGGAGTAGAATCCAACAAATCTCCAGCACCTGATGGCCTCCATCCTAGGGTTCTAAAAGATAGTGGATGGGCTTGGTTATGATTTTCTAAAAATCCCGAAATTCTAGTTCGGTCCCATTGGTTGAAGTTAGCAAATGTAACATCACTATTCAAGAACGGAGGGACAGAAGAAAACTAGGAACCACAGGTCAATTAGCCCAACAGTCAAAGGGAAATATTGGAATCTATTATTAAGGAAGTTTTAAGAATACATTTCGAAAATCATAGCATGATCAGGCAAAGTCAACATGGTTTTGGCTGTAACTCACACAAAAAGAATTTCTGGCCTTCAGAACAGCAGCAACCTCATTATCTCTAAAAGGGCACTAACGCCCCTGTGACTGCAGAGATCAAATCCCAAGGAATTGTACAAAGGCCCTTTACACTTCTAAGGCCAGGCCCTGGTCAATGGAGACAATCAGTCTGTGAGGACAAAAGGACCCGAAATGTTTGTTGAACTTAACAATGGTTGAAACATTAACAATCTCAATAATCCAGATAAGGAATATACATCCTTTGTCTAAACCAAGGTAGAGCAGTGGGAGTCATGTCACATGATACCCCCTTTCCCTCCCTCTCTCCCCAGCCCACCGCCCACCCACCCCCCACCCAATCATCCCAAAAGCTGCTAGAACAAGTTCTCCTGCATTGTGGAGCTGCAAAAAGCAGATTGCCAATTTCCATCCAGCAGGCAGCAGCCATGTTTTTCAATACCTGGCTCCCCACCGACACTATTTTCTACTGGAGCTTCTGAACTTCTATACCAGCACCTACACTCTATGTGCCTATGCCATTGAGGAAGTCATCTCTACTGGAAAAGTGGATTACCCAGCATCTGTCAGCAGCCTGTCAACTCTATGAAAGAATACACCATTGGACTTTGACTCTGGGCTCACGTGAAACAGTACTTTTTATTTTGTCTGTGGTTCTTGCCCTGTACCTCTTTTTGTTCTCTATTCCACCTTTACTGCGTAAATGAAAAGGAGGCCATGTTGCAACCCTCCTCACATTTGTGCGCGCAAATAAATTAACCCTTTTAGTTCACCCTATCTTGAGTTTGCTGTGGGGTTATTAATAGAAAATTGGGTCACCCCAAAACTGGGGGGTTAGGAAAATGCACCACCACAATCAAATATCAAAAACACATTTCTGTTTACAGATAAGTGGTGAGAGGAGAAATCAGGGCTGTTTAAATTAAACCCTTCCTGTCCATAAGATGGTCTATGGCAGAATTCTTAGGGCAACAGGTTGACCTTAAAGAAGCCCCACCTAGACCCCGAATCCAAAACGAAACAGAGTTTTTTGAGGATTAACCAGCAAGTTACATAAAGGGAAACCAGTACATGTAGAATACCTGAATTGATAACAGACATTCAATAAGATGCCACACAAAAGATTAATATGCAAGGTAAAAGCTCATGGAGTTGAGGGTAATATATTAGCATGGAGAGGGGAATAATTAATCGAATGGAAGCAAAGAGTATTGTTAAATGGCATATTTTCAGGTTGACAGGCTGTGATAGTGGAGTGCTCCTAGAATCAGTGGTGGGACCTCAGCATTTACAATCTACATTAATGACTTAGATGAGGACACTAAATAATGCACCCAAGTTTGCTGACAATACAAAGTTAGATAGGAATGTAAACTGTGGAGAGGACACAAATAGACTACAAAGAAATGTAGGCAGGTTAAGCGAGTGAGCAACTAGATGGTAACCAGTGGTGAGTCAACTCAGCTCTGATTAAGAAAGGGACTATCTGGAAGCACACTACAGGGTGCTTGCACACGAACAGGGGAGAGAGCACATCCTGAGTGGGGCACAGCCAGAGTGGGTATTGGCAATTTGATGCAAAGACGGAATTCCATGCATAGGGGATGAGGTGCTCTTTGCATTTTTTTGCTTGCTATCCAACTTAAATCTTCAGAGCGTGCTGCAGCAGTAGAGGCTACAAGGGAAAGGAATCACTGGTAAGTAGTGGGTAAGGTATTTACTACTTTAATCGCTTATAGTTTAAGGTCTTTTTGTGGTTTACAGTTTGTATATTCTATAGTAACGAGGACCAGGAAAGAAGGGCCCTAGAGTAATTGACTTAAAAGGTTTAATTTAAAGGGATAAGTCATGGCAGGAGCACTCAAAGCTGTGGTGTGCTCCTCGTGCTCCATGTGGGAAGCCGGGGACATTTCCAGTGGCCAGGACCAGCATGTGTGCAGGATTTGTGTCCAGCTGTAGCTCCTGGGGACACTATGGAGCATCCGCGAGTCTGAGAGCATTGTGGATAGCACGTTTAGAGAGGTGGTCAAACCGAAGATGAAGGGACTTGAGGAAGGAAGGGAATAGGTGACCATCAGGCAGTCCAAGAGAAACAGGCAGGTAGTTCAGGAGTCCCCTGGGGACCTGCTCGCAAATCAGTATTCCATTTTGGAGGCTGATGAGGGCGCTGGTTCCTCTAGGGAGTGTGGACAGAGCCAAGCTTCTGGCACCACAAGCAGCCTGTCTGTACAGGAGGGGAAGAAGAGAGGAAGAGCAATAGTAATAGGGGATTCTATAGTCAAAGGAACAGATAGGTGCTACTGTGACGGTCAACATGACTCCAGGATGGTATGTTGCCTCCCCTGGTGCCAGGGTCTGGGATGTCACTGAATGGCTGCAGGGCATCCTGAAGGGGGAGGATGATAAGGCAGACGTCATGGTACATGTTGGTACCAATGACATGGGTAGAAAGAGGGATGAAGTCTTGCGTCAAGAATTCAGGGAGTTAGGCTGTAGACTAAAAAGCAAGACCTCTCGGGTCCTAATCTCTGGATTACTCCCAGTGCCATGTGCTAGCGAGCTCAGAAAGAGGAGAATAATGCAGATGATTAGGTGGCTTAAGAGTTGGTGCAGTGATTCCTGGATCACTGGGACCGTTTCCAGGGAAGGTGGGACCTGTACAAGTGGGACGGTCTACATCTGAACCAGAGCGGGACTGACATCCTTGTGGGCGGGTTTGCTAGTGCTGTTGGGAGGAATTTAAACTAATTCAGCAGGGGTAGGGGACACAGAATGTTAGCAGAATAGGGACACATCATAATACAGTAAAACAATCAAGTCAGAGGGAGTACAGCTGCAATAAGCTTCAAGGGAGTAAGGCAAGGCTGGATGGCCTCTACTTTAATGCCAGGAGTATTACAGGTAAAACGGATGAGTTAAGTGTGAGAATTGACACGTGGAATTGTGATACAGTAGCCATCACTGAGACATGGTTGACGGAGGAGCAGGTTTGGCAGCTCAACATTCCGGGATATAGAATCTTCAGGCGAGACAGGGGAGGGGGTAAAAGAGGAGGCGGCATTGCATTATTAGTTAAGGAGTCAGTTACTGCAGTAAGGAAAGATGATATCTTGGAGGGGGCATCAAATGAAACTTTGTGGATAGAGCTTAGGAATAAAAAAGGGGCAGCCACATTGTTAGGTGTTTATTATGGAACCCCAGATAGTCAGCAGAAAATTGAGGAGCAAATATGTGCACAATTTGTGGAGGTGTGTAAAAACAATAACAATATGGTAATTATATTAGGTGATTTCAACTTTCCCAACATTAATTGGGATAGACATAGTGTTAAGGGTTTGGATGGAGTGGATTTCTTGAAATGTGTACAGGAGAACTTTTTAGGTCACTAATGTAGAGGGTCCAACAAGGGACAGCATAGTGCTGGACCTAATTCTGGGGAATGAAGCTGGACAGGTGGCTGAGGTGCTGGTGGGCGAGCATTTTAGAGATAGCGACCACAAAATGGTACAGCTTAAGTTTATTATGGACAAAGAAATCAACAAGTTGCAAAAAAATGTTTTGGATTGGGGTAGAGTGGATTTTAGTAAAATAAGGCAGGATCTGGCCAAGGTAGACTGGGAACAGTTATTTGTGGGGAAATCTACAGAGGAACAGTGGGAGTTGTTCAAAAAGGAAATGGGGAGGGTACAGGCTCAACATGTTCCCTCTAGGGTGATAGGGAGGAGTAACAAGCCCAGAGAACCATGGATGACCAGAGATATTCAGGTTACAATGAGAAGGAAAAGAGAGGCTTTTAGCAGGTACTAGGGAAGCAAATCAGCAGAGGCATTAGTGGAGTACAGAAAGTGCAGGGTGGAGCTTAAGAAAGCAATTAGGAGAGCAAAGAGGGGATATGAGAAAGCTCTGGCTGGTAACAATAGGGAAAATCCCAAGATATTCTGTAAGCATATCAATGGGAAGAGGATAACTAGGGAAAGAGTAGGGCCCATGAGGGACCAAAGGGGCAATCTATGGGTGGAGACAGAGGACATCGCTAGAGTGTTGAATGAATACTTCGCATCCGTCTTCACCCAAAAGAACAAGGATGAAAGTATTGAACTCGGGGAGAGAGAATGCGAGGTTTCTTAAGCAAATTGATATAGGGAGTGACAAGGTATTGGAGGTGTTGATAGGCTTAAAAGTGGATAAATATCCAGGTCCAGATGATTTGGGTCCCAGACTGCTAGGGAGGCAAGGGAGGAGATCACAGGGGCTCTGACCCAAATTTTTAGTTCCTCTCTGGCCAGGGGGGAGGTGCCAGAGGACTGGAGAACAACTAATGTGGTTCCACTATTTAAGAAGGGTTGTAGAGATAAGCCAGGGAATTACAGGCCAGTGAGTCTCACGTCAGTGGTAGGGAAACTATTGGAGAAAGTTCTGAAGGAGAGTATCTGTCTCCACTTGGAGAGGCAAGGTTTGATCAGGGATAGTCAGCATGGCTTTGTCAGAGGAAGGTCATGCCTAACAAATTTGATTGAATTTTTTTTTTTAGAGGTGGTGACCAAGTGTGTAGATAAGAGTACTGCAGTTGATGTTGCTTATATGGATTTCAGCAAAGCCTTTGACAAGGTCCCACATGGGAGACTTATAAAGAAGGCAAATGCACATGGGATGCAGGGTAATTTGATAAGGTGTTCAAAATTAGTTAGTTGTAGGAGGCAGAGGGTGATGACAGAAGGATGCTTTATTGACTGGAAGCCAGTCCACCGGAGTGTCCAGTGGCATACCACAAGGATCTGTGCTGGGTCCCCTATTATTTGTCATTTATATAAAGGACATAGATGACTATGTGGGGGGTAAGATTAGTAAGTTTGTGGATGACACAAAGATTGGCCAGGTGGTTAACAGTGAGGTTGAGTGTCTTGGGCTATAGGAAGATATAGACGGGATGGTCAAATGGGCAGATAAATAGTAGATGGAATTTAACCCTGAAAATTGTGAGGTGATACACTTTGGAAGGAGTAATTTGACAAGGAAGTATTCAATGAACAGCATGACACTAGGAAGTTCTGAGGAACAAAGTGACCTTGGCATGTGTGTCCATAGATCTCTGAAGGCAGAGGGGCATGTTAGTGGGATGGTGAAAAAGGCATATGGGACACTTGCCTTTATCAATCAAGACATAGATTACAAAAGTAGGGAGGTCATACTGGACTTGTATAGAACCTTGGTGAGGCCACAGCTGGAGTACTGTGTGCAGTTCTGGTCGCCACATTATAGGATGGATGTGATTGCACTGGAGGGGGTGCAGAGGAGATTCACCAGGATGTTGCCTGGGATGAAACATTTAAGTTATGAAGAGAGGTTGGATAGACTGGGGTTGTTTTCCTTGGAGCAGAGAAGACTGAGGGTCGACCTGATCGAGGTGCACAAGATTATGAGGGGCATGGACAGGGTGGATAGGGAGCAGCTGTTCCCCTTAGTTGAAGGTTCAGTCTCAAGGGGGCATAAGTTCAAGAAGAGGGGCAGGAGGTTTAGAGGAGATTTGAGGAGAACATTTTTTTACCCAGAGGATGGTGACAGTCTGGAATGCGCTGCCTGGGAGGGTGGTGGAGGCAGGTTGCCGCACATCCTTTAAAAAGTACCTGGATGAGCACTTAACACGTCATAACATTCAAGGCTATGGGCCAAGTGCTGGTAAATGGGATTAGGTAGGTAGGTCAAGGGCCTCTTCTGCACTGTGATTTTGGAATATAATGTGAGGTTATTTACTTTGATAGTAAGAAAAGAGAAGCAGAATTTTTTTAAAAGCTTGAAACTTGTTAATGTTGAGTTTCAGAGGGGCTTGCATGAGCTCATAAAAGGAATGCAGAAAGTTAACATGCAGGTCCAACAAGCAATTAGGAAGGCAAATGACACATTGACCTTTGTTGCAAGGGGATTGGAGAAAAGAATAAAGAAGTCTTACTATAATTGTACAGAGCTTTGGTGACACCACAACTGGAATACTGTGTGCAGATTTGGTCTCCATGTTTAAGGAGGATACACTTGCACTTGATGTAGCAGATTGATTGGTTCCTGGGATGAGGGGGTTAACCTATAATGAGAGACTGAGTAAATTGGCCCTATATTATTTGGAGTTTAGAAGAATGAGAGATGATCTCATTGAAACATACAAGATACTGATGGGGCTTGACAGAGTACATACTGAAATGTTGTTTCCTCTGGCTGGGGAATCTAGAACACAGGGCAGTGTCTCAGGATAAAGGGCTAATCATTTGGGGCTGAGATAAGGAGAGATTTTTTCCCTCAAAGGGTTACAAATTCTTGGAATTCTCCTCCAAAGGGTTGCGGATGCTCGATTGCTTAATGTATTTGAACGCGAGACACAGAATTTTGGTCACTCAGGGAATCAAGGTGGGAAAATGGAGTTTAGGCAGAAGATCATCTGTGGTAATATTGAATGACAGAGCAGGATCAGGGCCATACAGTCTACTTTTGCTCCTATTTTTTTAATGTTCTGATGACTAAAATTTAAATGTAAAATCATTATAGGCTTTTAGTTCTGAAGTGTTTTGTCACTTCTTAATAATTAAGAATATACACACACAGTTATCTGGTTCTGAACCCCAGCTTGCTGTGTAAAAAAAACAGAAGGTTCCTTTATTCCTTATTTTACAGAAGAGGACAATATTTCCGGGACTGCGCACACCCTATCAGTTTTTTTTGTATAGCACTTCTTTTTACCTAAAATGTCCTTTTAGAAAAAAGCAAATATTAAACACAAACATCACATCTCCTCCCCCTTTAGCCAGGAACAAATTGGTCAGGTGGTTGGCAAATTCATTTTGGTCTAGAGAGGTGTGTTGACCTAGGTATCTCAGTTTGTTTGCTTAGAAATGGAAGGTTCTGCTGTTTCATTTGTTTCTGTTCAGGTTCAACAGCTGCAGCTACAGGTGCTACAGGTTTGTGAGTTCAATCAAGGTGGGTTTCATCAACTGGAACAGATGTTTCCCAGAAATCTTCCACGGTGACTGGAGATCCCTGGAAATTTGGTTCCTTGGATCTGGCATCTCTAATCTGGTCAGTATGCCTCTTCGAGAATCCACAGGAAGATTCAACATCATAGGTCAGTGATCCTCGATGCTTGATGTTTCTTCCCAGAAATCACTTTGGTGTCCCACAGTAATTTTGGACCCAAACAGGCTGATTGAATGTTTTGAATGTCTGGACAAAGCGCTCCACTTCACCATTTGAGGATGGGTGGTAAGGCGAGCTGAGAATATGTTTGATCTAACGTTTTATAAGAATGTTTGAAATTGATATGATGTGAATTGTGTGCCAGTGTTAGACACAATCTGCTCCGGCAATCCAAAAATAGAGAACACATTCCGGACAGCATCAATGTCTTTGCTGAAGTAGTCAATTTCATGGGAATAACATAGACTACTTTGTGCAGGCATCCACCACAATCAAGAACGTATGTCCGAGAAGTGATCCGGCAAAGTCCACATGAAGTCTCTGCCATGGGTGGTCAGGCCAAGCCCACGGATGTAATGAGGCAGGTTCAGGAGAAAACTTTATTTCTTGGCATGGAAGGTAATCACTGACTATGCCTTCAATATCTTTATGCAGGTGTGGCCACCATACATGTAGACGAGCTAATGCTTTCATTTTGACTATTCCCACTTGACTGAGGTGAAGTTCTTCTAACACTTGTGTTTGGAATTTTGGATGAATACCAACTCTGATCTCCCATAACAAACAACGGTCTTGCAGAGTCACCTCAAATCTACGCAGGTAGTAAGGTTTAAGTTCAGTAGTCACTTCTTGACATACCAACCCTACTGCATACATAGGTAAACTTTGGAGAGCACAGTATCCTTCTGCATTTCAAGTCGAATTTGGTCCGCTTTAACAGGTAGCACATCTATCTGGTTCACATCGAAAGCAGTGGTTTCATTTCGGTGTATGGAGCTGTGGTGTAACAGAAGTCTGGAAAGTGTGTCTGTATTTCCATGATCGTCAGTCGAGTGAAATGTAATTTCGTACTAGTAAGCAGATAAGATCAGTGCCTACCTTTGTAGGTGTGCAGCGGCAAGTGTCGGGGTTTGTGACTTCGGACTAAGCAACCAGGTCAAAGGCTTGTGGTCTGCAATTAACGTGAATTTGCCCCCATGTAAATATTGGTGTAACTTCTTGCCTCCATAGATTAGTCCAAGATCTTCCTTCTCAATTTGGGCAAAATTTTGATCTACCTTGGAGAATGTGCATGAGATGTATGCAATGGGTCTTTCACTGCCATCAGGAAATGTGTGGGAGGTGACAGCTCCAACACCAGATCCACGTGCACCACAAGCCAGGCAACTTTCCATTGAGATGTGCCAGGACATTAGCAGAAATGAGCTCTAGATTTCCTTGAAACTTTCCTGACAGGCTTATGACAAATCCCGTTTTGCATTTGTCTTCAGATTATTCAGTGGTGCTGCCTTGGTAGCCAAACTGGAAATGAACTTGCTGTAGTAATTCACAAGTCCCAAAAATGAACAAAGCTCCTTAACATTTTTGGGCTATGCTGCATTCACCACTCCCTCCACCTTTCCAGGAAAGGATTAATGGTGATTTTATAGTCACCACATATTCTGATAGACCCGTCATCCTTCATTACTGGGACTATTGGAGCTGCCCACTCTGCATAATCAACTTGCTCAATTATCTGAAAGTTTTCAAGTTGTTCTAGTTCCTGCTCAATTTTCTGTCACATTGATTAGGGAACTGAACGTGGTTTGAAGAACCTTGGAGAAGGTTCGGCCTTCACAGCAAGTTTGGCTTCAATATCTTTAATAACTCCAAGAGCTTCTTTGAAGATATCAGTATGCTTGTCTAACAAGGGCTGCAACATGGGGTTGCAATGCACCATATTTATTTTGTTCCAGTCCAGCTAAATTTCTTTTAGCTAGTTGTTGTTCATAAGCGATGGACAATCCCCTTTCACAGAGATAAGAGGTAACCTTGCTATTTGATCTCCATATTTAGCTTGGATGGACATTTTTCCAAGTATATTCACAGGCTCACCAGCGTAGGTGCTAAGCTGGAGGAGGATTTTCTCCAATGAGCGTTTCTTGAAAATTTTTTCCCATGTCTTCTCTGAAGCAATAGAGACAGATGCTCCAGTGTCAACCTCCACTTCAACCATTTTACCATTTACGACAATGCCAACTTTAAGTCCTTCATCCAGTTTCGGATCAGACTGATTGCAATACAATTGCTCTTCTGCATTGTCGCTGTTAGTTTCATTTTCTGTCTCATCTGGACTCACATTAGCACATCCTGTCAGGTTTTTTATCTGACACTTCTTTTTAACTGAAATGCCCTTTTACAAAAAAGCATAAACGTCAAATACAAACTTCACAAGTTCTGATTCAAATATGGCAGAGACATGCAAGGTTTGGTGTCTGGAGGGCTCCATGGCAGAACATAATACTTTCTGGACTAGAAATAGATGTTACAATTGGGTCCTCGTATTAAGCATCTCATTCGTTCCTAAATTTTACCTGAAGTTAAATATATCCTTTGAGATTACAACAGCAGCGAAGTCATTTTTTTTTTAATTCAGATTATCGTATTGCTCCAGAATACAAACTTTATTATAGTACAGAGGGACAAAAGGTATTAATTAGGGGACAAGGGCAAACTATGGTGTCAACTTATTTTCTGGGAATGGGGAGAGGGCAGTGATGAGTGCTCAACAAAAATCTAGGAAAATAGAAAAGTGATTGGAGAACAGAAGAGTGCTATAGAAGGTACACTGAGCTCCGTTCATAGAATTATACAGCACAGGCAGAGGTCATTTGGCTCATTTTGCCTTTGCCGGCGGTTTTCATCTGTAAGTGGTTGAAAGTGGCAATACAGACAAATTTTAATGATTATAAATTATGTCTATGATAGGGACAAAATGACCTTTAATGATCCTACGTCCTTTTGGGTTGGCTCAGGTAAGGCCAAAGAACTGCTGGCTTACTTGGCTTCCATAAATTGTGAACGTTCAAACAATTGTAAACATTGTGGATTAAACACTTTGCCTACTTTCAAATAGGTCCTACTGTAAAAAATGCTACTACCCATACCTCAACATTCACTGTCACTTCATTTTTACTTAAATTGGGAAATCAAAAAGGAGAATCAATCCCCATTATGCAGAGATCAACAAGGCTGTAAAGAAACGAGACAAGGTAAATAGGAAAGTAACAATCAAGTGACCAAGCTTATGTCTTAAAACATTTCAAGCAGAAAGAAAAACTGAATGAGGCAAGCATTTTCACAAGATAGAGGCCCTGGGTGAGAATCAAATAGAACAGAATACTGTACAATGAGTCAACATTCAACACACTATAATGTCTAGGAAGGAGGTGTAAAGAAAAATTGAAGCAGGTCTTTAAAAAAATATCCATTATAAATGGAGCTGGAAGGATGGAGAGATACAGAATTAGTCATTTCTATGCAAGAACATTAGAAATTGTACACACTGGGTGACTTGAAAGAAATTGATGCGAAGAATCATCAACTAAACAACACTACAGTTATGAGAAATAATGTTGCATTGTTTGAATTTTAAAACATGGAAGGATAAATCATCATTCAATCCACTCCTTACAAAGACTAATTATAATTTCACTCTCATCTTTGGGGCAGGGAAAGCAGTGAATGCCTTGCAGAATGTTAACCCGGGAAACAAAATAGGTTCTGCTAAAGCCCATCATGGAGCAGATTGTACAGTGTGTCAGAGAAACGCACTTTCATTAGTCAAAACCATATTTCTGAATTCCATACTTTATATTTTAATGCAGTGGCAGATCCAATTCCAAGCATCAAAAATCATTTGGCCCAGTCAACAAAAATGTGAACATAATCCTAGTGTTTAGACCGCTGAAAATCAGAGAAAACAATTATATTGGCCTATTTTTATAAAATCTTGCACCATGACTGAACGCCAAATCAGCACAGCAAATGGTTTGGCTGAGCAAAATTTGATGATTTTGACCACTCAAAATAGATACCAATCAAAAGCAGTTAATGCAGTTTTGACCAGCTCTCTTGAGACAGTGTAAAATAAATTTCTCATTACCAAATCGACCAAACATTGATGGTTAATTGTAAACAGAGACTTTTGGAAGAGTGTTCCCAACTTGGCTGCAAACCATGACTCAATATTGTAGACTGCGTGGTTCGGATAATACCCTAAAATGCTCATTTAACTGCATCTGAGCTCAGGCAGAACTTTCTCCTTGGAAGCTCCATTTGCAATTATTCACTTTTTGCCTCCCTCAAATTATTAAATGAATTAGACAGAATCCACAACCATGAGAAACAGGCACAGTGGGCTAAATGATCTTCCATTGTTTTGTGCTTTACATCCCACATATATACAACTGCAGTTTTTGTGTACTGCTGCCCAAGCATTGTATCCTCTCAAATTAGGTTATTCACAAAAGTAAATACATCTCAAGAATAGCACCATTAACAACTAACTCAGTGGCCTGCATGCAGAATGAGAAAAATGGCAAACAATTGCTTTAAATTAGTCTGCGAACAGCACCAGACCAAGCTGTAGTTGGAACAACAATAAGCTACGGTACTCTTTCAGCACAGCAGCTTGCCAATTCTATCACACATCTTTGAGTCTGCGGCTCCTTCAGATTTGAAGAGGTAATCTGCACCTGTAAAATAGCAGTGCTTGCTGCTGGCCGGCTCATAATTAACTCAAAACAAAAACAGAATTACCTGGAAAAACTCAGCAGGTCTGGCAGCATCGGCAGAGAAGAAAAGAGTTGACGTTTCGAGTCCTCATGACCCTTCAGCAGAACTGGTTAAATCTCCTCTCTCATAATTAACTCAGTTTTCTGTATGACTGAGTATAGGATAGCTAGTAACAGTTCTTTTTTTAACTGATCAGAGGAAAAGAATTCTAATAAGGCTGCCAATAAAAGAGACTTATTGTTCTGAGGTTTGTAATTTTTGATGAACTTTAGCCAAGAGTGCCAAGTGAGAGGGGGCTAAGACCTCACACCCTGTATATTATTTATGGAATATATATAGATATCCTCATGGCTATTTCTAAAATTTTAAAAACTTTTAAAATGGCTGAATCTATCTCTGTCTGTGACCTTCAGGCAAAAGTAGCTACCTGGCAGTACTGAAGAAACTTGCACCTCATTATCCCTGAAGAGACACTAATGACCCCATCTTGGGCTGCACAGACCAAATTCAAAGAGAGCTATACAAAGGCCATTTGCATTTCATAACCTAGATTGGTCAACTAACACAGCGGGCCCCGCAACTTTCCTTTCAAATCTTAACGGTTGAGACATTTAACCATCTCAGAGACCCAGACGACGGATACCTATTCCCTTGTCAAATGCAATGTAGAGAGGTGGGAGTCATGTGACATAGATCTCTACCTGGTGGAGCCAGTTATATTGCCTTGATGTACTGCAAACTCAGTCTGTCGTCTTAGCATCTAACTAGCAGCACCACAGAACAGGAGCTCTGCCCAGATTGAATACCTGGCCTGACGCACACTGTTTCTTCTGGAACTTCTGTACTATCGCCTATACGACTGATTCATCTTTGCATGCCTATCTCATCGTGTGAAGTCAACACCAATGGAAAAGTGAATTATACTGATTTTCAGCCCATTGACCTCTGTAAAGGAATACCATATTGGACTTTGATTCTGGGCTCACGTGAACACTATTTCTTTTCCCTGTGGTCTCTGCGCTATAATATTTATTTTCTCCATCCCTCTTTCACTGCATGAATGCTTACCCTCCTCCCATGGTTTGAGTGTGTGCAAATAAACTAACCCTTTGAGTTCACCTTATCTCAAGTTTGCTGAGGGGTTATTAATAGATAATTGGATCACAAAAAAACTGAGAGGTTAGGGAATATGCCACTGTTTATAAAGGGGAAAGCAAATAAAAAAAATCTTTGTTTGTGGACTGGTGGAGAGAGGAGAAATTAGTGTTGTTTACATTAACCCCCCATCTTGTCCATAACACAAGCAATGCAACATCGTGCAACAAAAGGCTAATGTGCACTAAGGAAAAAGTGTTGCTACCTAGTATGAAATCACATCCGTCTTGCCTGTATGAAGCAAAGCGGCAGGCACCAGGTATCACAGGGCCCTGTATTTTAAGATAACAAGTGTGCACTTTTACACTGAACAGAAAATGTCTGACCAAATCTATCTACTTTATAGCCTGGCTCTCATTGGTACTAACCCTCCGAGTTGCATTGGCAGGTGCTTGCGATGGATCCCGTGGCTCCCCTCCACAAATGCATTTGGAGGTTTGTGGTAAACAGATGCCAACGACCCGATGTGACAGATGAGCTCATCCAGCAGGGTTGGTTCAATCAAGTCAGTCTCCTCAGAAATCAGTGGCTTTTCAGACAGTACCACCTCTTTTGCAGCCACAGGGTCTGTGGACAGCAAGCGCCAATAAATATAGCCACGGTCACGGAGATCAGGGTTATCAGAATCCTACAAACAAAAAACTGAATATTAGCAAATCTACTATCTTTGCCACAATACTCCTTACTCAATGTTTGGTACTTGTCAGTAAATAAATCATTACAAGTCTTTTCAGCACATCGAACTACTGACTGTAAACATCAAGATAAATCTGTACGTCATAGAACACTCTCTCTTTTAAAAGATTTGGTACATCATCTTCTGAAACTATATAATTCAGACTCTCAAGCTGAGGACTCCTGGTGTTCTATGGTAAGGTACCAAGCATATTGGAACATCTTCACATAAATTCTTTACACTTCAAGCATATGGCAGATTACACAATGAGCAGTATATGCAACATCTACAACTAGCATGTACGTAGTGTAGGACCACAGAATAACCTGCACCCTTGCTGTGCAAGTTAAGTAAACAAGAAATGGTTTGCTGACTACACAGATACCTCAACCTCTCAGAAGTGGCGGGGTGAAATGTTGTTTGATAAAAGCACAATACTGCAGAAATCAAAAATAAAAACAGAAAGTGCTGGAAAAACTAAGCATGTCTGGCAGCATCTGTGGAGAGAGAAACAGTTAACATTTCAAGTCTAACATGACTCTTCTTTGGAACTGGAGAGAGGTAAGAATGTTATGAGTTTTATGCTGCTGAAAGGGGGGAGGGGGAGGTAGAACAGAAGGGAAGATCTGGGATAGGATAGAACGGGGGAGGAATTGTTTGTGCAAGTTTTATGTAGAATTTTGAAAAGAAAACAGAAAAGCAAGAAATCTGGTATTAAGCAACAGGCAGGAACTGGCAGTAAGTTCAGACATTTGTTTATCAGCTAGACATGGTAAAAGTTCAAAGTTATTGAGTAAACTGCACTGTGAATTGAATAAATCATTGATAAGAAACAGGAAAGATCAGAGGTAAAAGGGATATAAATTCACAACTTCACTCCTTATACCCACAGGAACTGAGAAAACAAATCTCATGCATGTTCACTATTGTATTGTAATAAGATCTTACTCCCCTAAACATAATTCCAATAAACTCCAGAAAACGTGGCGAATGCACAAAATGTCAAAGTCTGAAAGAGAAACATCAACATTTCAGGTATCAACTGAATGTTAACCTTCCATGTAGTTCCTGCACTTCAATGCTTGTTTCTCAGTATTTCATTTTCTTTTCACCTCCAATAAAATCCAATACTACTGTCAACACCAACTCCATAACATGTCTGTAAACAAGGCACTTGGTAACGTATCACACACTAAATGCTTTCCTTTTAAAAGTTCCACAGGCCCATGAATTCCACGCATTTATTTATTCAATTCAGCATGTACCAGAACAAAATCACACAAAGGAAAAAGTGAAGAGACAGCTAACAGGCACAGACAGAACTGGACTGGTTAATCCTCTGTTACCCCTTTGGCATTCTCTAACCATCACCTTTGCTTTAACAGCATGAAATCAATGCACAACTATCCTTTCATAAAAATATGTTCAGCACTTACTTGTTCATCATGAAGGTTATGTTGTATAAATTATTTTAGGATGCTTCACTCAACTCAGCTCAAAACATCCATTTCATTTAATTCTACGATAAGGGAGCTAATATATTATAGATCCATTCTAAATCCATTCAGCTCAATTCATTTCAATTGCAAGATAAGTAAAAGGCTAAAGGCCATATTACATGAAACCACCAAGGCTGAAGAGCATGAAAAGTGATAAATCTAGTAGTTTTTGGGCGATGCCAAGATAGGGCTGTAAGAGCCTGTGCTTTGCATGTAGAATGGAAGATCAGGGGTTAAGGAGTAGAATGTTTAGCATTACAGGAGTCACCAACATAAGCAGGGCACAAGGGTGTAATGCTACTGCTCCTAGGATTTCAGTTTTTCTGCCTTGATAATAGCATTCAGAAATGAAATGGTGTGTAATACTCAATTTCCCACAATTCTGAAACTATTGGTTAACCTGCATCATTTCCAGTATTTTGCCATTTTATTACAGTTTATTAACAACCAATTCAATTTCATGCATTTCAAGGATTTTCTTCTGTATCAGCAAGGTTCAATTCATTCCAAAACTAAATATTTCACAAGGCCCTTCATACTCGATAACAAGAGTTTTAATTTTTCTCTTCCTGAAGTGTAGGCAGGGGCTTTTGCCAGCACAAGATTCCACAGCTGGTTTAACGGGTTTAACAACAAGCCTAGACAAATCATCAACTTATTCGGCCATGAACAGCATTACAGCCCAATCCTGCCTCATCCAACATTCACATGGGTACCATAAAGAGTAGAAACCAGAGCCATTCCACAAATGTCTGCCCACGCTTTCCCAAGTGCACTGAGGCAAATTGCAACCCTTCCAATGTTCCTGATTGTAATACACTAATAAGTCACAGAGAAAGGACTTGAATTAAGGGCCCTCCCTTGTTCACATTCCTTACCACAGCGCTATGTAGTGGGAGTGTGGGCTTTTAAAAAATATTTTGGGAAATAATGTGGTATTCTGTAAAGAAGGGCATGTGTGCGTGAGTGAGAGTGTATGTGAGTGAGTGTGTGTGAGAGTGGGATTTAATTAAGCTGGGCAAGAGGTTGATAGGAGTCAAGCTGTTTGGATGTTTGGAAATATGAAATAGTTAAATATGTTAAGTTTAAGGTACAAGTAAATAGATTAGATCTAACATTTGCATTTTTAGATAAGTTGGGAGGTTGTTGAATTTCAAAGGAGAATCAAAGGTATAAAGGAAATTGTTTGCATCATGCAGGAGCCCATAGGTAAATAGTACTGGAGATATTATATTTTTATTGGTCCAATCTTATTTCTACTGGTATTTCTTCTCACAAAAATGGTACTTAGATCTGCAGTAAGTCACCTGAGTGGTAACTTATGTGACATGCTCCAGATTCAGCATGATGTATTACTTTGCAAAATCCAGTGAGTATCAATACCTAGAAATTAGGCAGGAGCTGTAGAGTACCCTGGTCAGACTGTGCCAGGAACAACTCATACAATAATGACAACTGCAATACGAGTGTACTACCTGGCCACAAGGCAGCGTCAGGAGAATTATGAAAAATCACTTGATAAACTACAACCTCTCAGCCTTAAGCGGTATCTCAGAGGGAACCTTTACAAAAGAACATAAATACTAAACAGAATAGAGAACATATTTTAATCAAACAATACTTCTCAATATGTTAGGGCAATAAGACAAGAGGGTACAGGTTCTCACAGGCAGAATGTGAGACATCAGGAAAAATTTATTTTACAAAAGCTCAAATAGGTTGCTAAACACAGTGTTTGACGCCAGAATACTAAACTCATTTAAAGAGCAGTGAGTGGGACACTGAATGCTGTAGACAGTATGGCTGGTATTTTGTTAAAATCTGGTCAAACTGTGTCTGCCTCTTGATAAATTGTCTTGGTCACATTCATAAGTGGTCCGAATATCTTTATGCCCAAGAATGCGAGCAAATAGCCCAAGATCCAATTATGCAAGAGAATAACCCAGGGATCTAACAGTAAATCTTCATTATCTGAACTGTCTTGATATGATCTCACATCCAATTCTCCAATTCTTCAGTAGGGAGACTGAGGAACACCAACGAGACAAAGTTCTAACAGCAACAAGTAAAGTCGAGCAACAGTAAAAGCAAATCATATTTCCTTCACTCAATCTCACTTCTCTCCTCACAAAATAACAAAAGCATGCCCCCTGTCCTTTTCAAAAATTGACAGAAAGAAGGGTATTGCCAAAAACAAGTCTAATTCCAAAAATTAACTAGCTGTATCTTAGCACCCAGCTTTAGGATCCAGACCTCTACTTTACAACTTCATGTTTAAAATCTGCTCCAGTGTCTCTTTTTACCCTATCTTCTCTGAGCAGACATAGAAATGAAAGGGTGGGGCTTCCAATTCCTTCCCCATTCAGGAATTTGCCAGCAGCCCTGTCAACCAAGCTCTCTCTTTTCTCAAGGTTATATTCTCTGCAGACTCCTGGGAAACATCCCTACCTCAGTAAGTGCTTTAGATATTCCCAGTACACTTATCTAAAACACTCTAGTTCAGATTCTTCAACTGACTCCTAAATCTTCATTGCCCAGCTCTGCTGTTCTGTGAATTTAATCCTTAAAAGGCAGATTTAACTTAACAATAGCACTAACAACATAAATTGCACAGTCCTCCCATGATAATTTTCAATATTTTGAATGTGATGAGATCAAATGGGCAAAGGATTCCTACAATCCTCCCCCCGCCCACCCCGATGTAGGAGTTTAAAATCTGGTAGCATCCAGCAAAATCTCCTGAGTGCAATCGACTTTTCAGTACAAACTCCGATATTCTCTCAGCAACGTCCAAGCACTGCACTGCTTTCCTACCTGCGTCGCCAGACTGAGGACCTGTTGGACCAGCTCCTGAGTATCTGTCGGCTTCTTTAAAAACAATTTCACAATTGCCGTAAGCAGGGTCAGCTGCACCTGTCAGAAAGATCACAGGAATTATTCATCCCAACCTCCACTGAGGAGTGGCAAAATCAGTCAGGTTACATCTTTGCTTGATAGGTATGTGGGCTGATGCATGGAAACTATTCCAGTGTTTTACAAAGGCCCAGGAATTCCTCAGCCTTTACAAAGTTACCTCTCTTCAACTATGAAACCTTACATTATACAAACTTGTTATTCACTTCTGATTTAAATGGCTCCCTATCTCCATTATCAAATCTTCAAGGTTAATAAATTTATTTCTTATAAAATTTAGCCCATTTTGTTTTGATCCATCATCAGGTTTCCCCATGCCACCTCTCCTTCCATTTCCCTCCACCCCCTGCTCCCTTGGCTAAGGCAGGAGCAGGGGACCCTAACTCGGAGGTGCTAATTTAAGAGCATTTGGTCACCCATTTTCCTTCCCTTGAGCTCCCCTTTCTTCAGTGATTCTCAAATTAGGAATGAATCAAGAGGTGGATAATTCTCATTCACTACTCAGCCATTAAGTGACTCCAGCGGTCTCACCTGGGTACTCTCATCATGGAAACCATCCAGGAAACTTTCCAGCAGTTCATCAGCATTATCAATTCTCTCTGCGTATTCACCCACAATCCAGATCATGGCTGCCCGTGCATCTGGCTCATCAAGTGAATCTAAGTTCTCACACAAGGTTGCAATGATGCTCTCATATCTGGCAAATCAAGGTCACATGATTATTACATCAAATTTTTTCCCCAACTTTAAACCAAATTATTGGTGCTTTCAATTAAGAGTCTTTGTTTTGCATTTAACATTATGTTGCCATACTTTCCTAGTCTCTTTTTGACACAGGAAGGTCCTTTTTATATGGAAGATATGTGTAAATGCTTAGCAGGATTTTATTCTCCTGTACCTTCCTGTCCAATATCTACAAGGCACAAGTCAGGAGTGTGATGGAACACTCACCACTTGCCTGAATGAGTGCAGCTCCAGCAACACCATCCAGGACAATACATCTTTGCTTGATAGGTATGTGGGCTGATGCATGGAAACTATTCCAGTGTTTTACAAAGGCCCAGGAATTCCTCAGCCTTTACCAAGTTACCTCTCTTCAACTATGAAACTTTACATTATACAAACTTGTTATTCACTTCTGATTTAAATGGCTCCCTATCTCCATTATCAAATCTTCAAGGTTAATAAATTTATTTCATATAAAATTTAGCCCATTTTGTTTTGATCCATCATCAGGTTTCCCCATGCCACCTCTCCTTCCATTTCCCTCCACCCCCTGCTCCCTTGGCTAAGGCAGGAGCAGGGGACCCCATCCCACTTGATTGGCACCCCATCCACAGACATTCACTCCCTCTGCCACTGACGCACAGTGGCAGCAGCGTATGCCATTTACAAGATGCACTGCAGCAACACACCAAGGCTTCTTCGTCAGCATTTTCCAAACCTGCAACCTCCATCATCTAAAGGGTCAAGGCTAGCAGATGCGTGGGAACACCACCACCTGCAAGTTCTCCTCCAAGCCACGTACTATCATAACTTGGAACTATATCACTGTTCTTTCACTCTCACTGGGTCAAAATCCTGGAATTCCTTTCCTAACAGCACTATGGGTGTACCTGCAGCACATAGTCTGCAGCAGTTCACCACCACCTTCTCAAGGGCAATAAGGAATGGGCAATAAATGCTGGTCTAGCCAGCGAAGCCCACAACCCATGAACAAATACATTTAAAATAAATCAGTTTCCAGCAAGGGCTGAGTTTTCATTTATTGCAGACTATTCTAAATCTCTGTAGGACTGCTCACTACTCCGTTTTTAGCTTGCGATTAATTCCATACTGATTATTTTTGATAGCATATATGTAGCAATTTTGTTCTTCAAATTTGTCACGGTACCTTCCAAGAAAACATACTTGATTATTTCAAATAAATTAGAATTGCACCAAGGAGCATTGATGGCGAACTTGATTAAAATAATGTGCACCATAAGGAACATTGATACTGAATTTAATTAAAATAAGGTAGCTCATAAAATAAATAAAGTGAAATTCCCTCTGCCCTGCTCCCAAAAAGTACCATTAAAATATATGCAGCTCTGAGGAAAAATGATGTTAAACCTTAGCCCCATTATTCTCTTGACCAACACTTTCCTGCTGGCTACACTGACTTTGGCCCACGAGTGCACAGAAATATAAAGTATATATATGATTTCAAAAGGATTTTGGTTGAGAACTTGGGGGAAATAAACTTGCAGGTCTGCAGAAATGGACCAGGGGAGTAGGACTGCCTGCATTCACCTACAAAGGACTCAGTGGGCCGAATGACCTCCTTCCATGCCAGGATGATTCTATGACTGTATGAGAGGAAGAAACTACCATAAGCTTCTTTACACAACTAAGAATCATGCCTAATAGGAACATTGGACACGGAGGTTGTACTCACAGCATAGAGCACCACCAGTAAGCAGCTGCCAAGCTCTTTTGGACAGCACCAGGAGAAGAATATTCACCCTGTATTCTATAATTCATTCCCGAGCTCCCCCCCCAAAATCCATTGCCCCACTTACTTGTTGGGATACTTGCGGAAGATATCCCTTATGACCACAATTGCCTCCTGGACGACATAATTCACCTTGGTCTGGATGAGGTCAAGCAGTGTGCTGACACAACGTTCGGCAGATTGCTGGGATAGAGCAGATCACGTATCAGAACTGATTTTCCAAACAATGAATCCAAACAACTCCATTAGTCAGGATGGCCCTTAGCATTTAGTGGGAAGCCAAACAAATAAAATTTAAGAAGTGCAGGTTTAGAAAGTGGTAAGGAAAACAGTTTTAATATATCTTAGCTTTCCCCTTCATTATCCTCCAATAGATCTGCAAGTATGGTCAAATTTTCAGAGACACGAGGCAAGAGGGTAACAGGCGAAATCAGGGTAGGGGCTGGCTGTGATGCCCTCCTAACCCAGAAGAATGGCAGCTTGGGTGAGGCTGTGAAGACCCATTGGCACCTGCATTCCAGCATCAGTTGGCATCTCCAGAAAAGAGCAAGGAACATAGGAATTTTGCAGAAGCCAAAATAATCACCCTTCAATTGTGCCAATCAGCTCCCAAACCACTAGTGAGCAAATGTGATTCAAAGTCATGGTGTGGAGTCATAGCTCCTTAGTTTAATGGGTGTATTCTCTTCAGGCCATTCAACACTGGAAAATTAATTTGCATCATATTGCTTCATGCAGATTTGTAAAATCATGTTTCAGCAATGAAATATTGCCATTAGCATTTAATGTTTAAATATTCTTTGCATTTTTATAAAACAAAGTGAAATGCTAAATTTGAGATATCCACACAGCATTCAACCTCACTAAAAGTGACCAATCACTCATCAGCCAATTACTCATCAGCAAGAACTTCACAGATGGTCCACCTTTCCTTTGATAATTTACAAGTTGTATAGTTTAAGGTTAAAAAAGCAAGTCCATTTGCACAATGGATAAAAGTTCTGATTATTCACCATCAAAACATCAGGAGTCTAATGCTAGGCAGTGCTGGCAACACAACCAAGTCCTGCAATTTACATAAATTTTATCTCACCCCCATCCAATCCTTGGGATTCACAGAGAAAATTTAAACGCATCTCAACACATCTAAAGATCCCTACCTCATTAGCGGATTTAAAAACTTGCCCAGGTCGACAGATTTATGAGCTGATCAAAGGTTGGCAACACTGCAATAATTTGCTGTTCTTCAGTAAAAGTAGAATTTTCGAAACCATTGTACATACCTCAACTTTGATGGCACAGCGGCCAATGGCACGGACTGCTTTCCGCACAAAGTCAACATCAACCTCTGTGGCATACTCCTTTAGCTCTGCCAGAACCTAAGGAAAACAAGGACCTTTCTTAAATTGGGCAGCTTAAACAGTATCCATCATTTTTCAACTGAAACTGCAGCCAAACATAACACGATTTTTCTCTCTCCGCAGATTGTGCCGAAACTAATAATGACTTCCAGAGCACTTAATTCTCTTTCCCGTAAAGCAGCTAATAATGGCCCGAATTGTGCAGCTGTAATGACGGGTAAACTGTCAGCATGCGTTTTCATTACAACTGCGGAACTGATAACTTCTGCACACATGCAGTTAAACACAGAAATCCAGAACTTGCCGTGATTCCCCATACCTCCACAGAGTGCACAGTTTAAGTCCTCACAGATGGGAATTTTTAGAAATCGGGATTTCAACTTTTTATACTATTGTCTCACTGTAAAAATCCTTGAAAAGTTATGTCTTGTTGAATGAGATATAGCTAGGTTGTAATAGCATACTAAATCATAATTATAACTGAACAACCTCTCTGGTCCTGAAAAACTAATTTTGCCATTTTTGCCAAAATTTCAGATTTTAAAAATAATTTAAAAAAATATTTATGATACTTTAGCTTCTACCGTAACCCCATGTGGATGCCCCAATTTTTGTTTCCTTCTTTGTAAAATAATTAAAACAGTGCTTTTTACTTCCTGGTTTGCTGCCTGAGAGAGTTCTTCATTGTGATTAGCTGCTTAAACTGTCAATGACATCACTACTGCTGAACACCAGAGAGCCCCTACAGCTGACGCTGGAATTCAAGTAATGTTGGGAATTCACTAGATCTTTGTGGCCAGTTTTCTTCTAGGTTGGCAGCAAGCACTGTCACTTCACCACTGATCATAAAATCCGGGCATTATTACGTTTCAGGGATCTCTGCTGCAATCTTGATTTAGGCCACTGCTAAGTTTTGGTATAACTTGTATCGCTTTACATTCATTAATAATCTGATGCAGCTATACACACAACAGCCCAAAAATGTCATTTATTACTTTCACATTTCTATTCAAAGCTCTTCAGTTTTTGAAGGCAAAATGGAAAAAGTTCCAATCTTCCTTGCTAATCTGTGCACTGGGCCATGTTTGTGGGTCAACAAGATAATAAACTAGCCCTCCCCTATCAATAATCACTCTGTCATAACTAGTTTCTCAGCTCTCAGTTTACCAATTAACTTTTGAGTTAATTCTATATAAATTGGGGCAAGGGCAAACAAATGTGGGTAGCTCCAATTGAAAGAACAAGCGTGATCACCTGATCAGCTCTTGTGCTATAATTTCCTGGGCAGTAAGAACACATCAGAGGCACTCCTACAATATGGTAACAGCATTACCAGAAGTACCAAAACCCACAACGGAGTGAAATGAACAAACTTTGCATTTGTATAGGAACTTGCACATCCTCCAGATTTTATAAAGCATTTTACAACTAGTTAATTCCTTTTGAACTGCAGTCACAGTTCTTATGTAGATGAAAGTGGCAACCAATTTGCATACAAAGTTCCTTAGATGGCAATGAGATAATGGTCAAATAATGTATTTAAAATGTTCACTGAGGGAAGGCAACAGGAGAACTCTCTGATCGTCTTTGAATAATGTCATGGGATAATTTATGCCCACCTTAACAATTTAGCATATCATCTGAAAATGCAAAGCTCCCTCATTATATACGGATGTATCATTCTAGATTATGTTCTGAAGTCCCTAGAGTGGGGCTTTTGACTCAGTGACAGGAGTGTCATCACTAAGCCAAAGTGAAGGCTTGCTCATCAGCACTTCTAAGGAAAAATTGACCACAGTGTAAACATGGAAACGTCTGAATAATATTAATAGGTCACATTACACACTGGATTCAAAGGAGTCTAATGTGACTTCTAAACACAAAAACACTTATCAAAATGACAACATCTTTATTGCCTTTAATATAATAAAACAAGTTTCCTTCACTTCCACTGGCCTTAATAAAAACACAAAAACCTATCATGTGTACATCAGAGACAATACTGAGATCAGTGGTGAGCTGAATTCTGAAGGGTCTGACTGAAGGGTTTACATTGGAATTAGACAAAATGATACTGGATTTAAAGGTCTTTTGCAACAACCAACATTACATTCCAAATTACAGTCAGCTCAAGGCACTTTTGGGGCCAAGAGCCATTTATCTGCTTGAGAAGAACTCACACTACATTTAAACACTCAGCTTTAGGCCTTTTACTATGTGAGACAAATTACATTACTTTGAAATCATTTTTTAATTCTCAGGATGGTGGAAGAATGGTGCTCAGCTAGAAAATGAGCAGTACTCTTCTGCTTCTTTGCTGGGATTTTGCCAGTCCCCAGTAATCATAATAGGCCCATTAGAGGAGTCAATAGAAATGAGGCTTGAAATTGCGAAAGCTCCACTAGCCATTTTCGGAACCCATGTAAAATCGTGCCCTGGACTCCATGGAAGGGTTAAATGTGCATCAGTAATAACTCTTGCCTGTCGTCAAACACACACTTATTATAGTACTCAGGGTTGATCCAGTGCACTCTTGCACTAGTCGCTGAATTTACCGTGCAACCTGTGAGGAAGCTCTTATTGATTCAGTGAGGGAGGTCTCCCAACACCACCAGAAAAGGTAAAATTCTCTTCATGTTTCAGCATATGGCAGCATAAACATGCTTAAAGAATAGACATCGAGGACAAAGGCTATGAATGTTAAGAAGAGTGTAACTATGACTCACTGAATTTTTGAGAAGGGTAAAGGTCAGTGATATGTTACTTTGGGCAATCCCAGACTGAATGTCAAAGATATTCTGTGCTAAGATTATGTGATTCTATTTCAGTCCCATCATATTAAACCATAACAGTTATTAACTTGTTTCTACAATATGCACCTTGAACACTAAAGAACAAATCTGTATTAACGTTGTATATTTCAAATCCCCAATGTCCCAAAGCACTTCACAACCAATGAATTACTTTTGAAATACAAACACTGGTGATGTCAGCAAACACAACCAATTTACATACAGCAAGGTGCCACAAACAGCAATTGAGATAACTTAGTTAAACTTTGTTGGTGTTGGTCGCCGAATGAACATTGACAATGAAACTTTAGATTTTGAACTGACAAGTTCTAATGTAGCGTTCCAACTTGAAACAATAACCTACTTTACGCCTTCAAATGCTGACTGAACTGCAGCGCAATTTCCGGTTCTAATTTTGCACACTCGCAGGTTTTCTTTGCATCACAGTGATAGCACTAATTGTTGCATGCAAATGGCTGGCCTGATCAGTCAGTCATACACATATATGCTCTTGCTGTTATGCTTAACTTTAATCTCAGATTCCTAAATGCAAACCAAGTCCCAAAGCTGGCCACATGCTGACTTACTGGATGTAACTACATTATCTGTGGCCAGCCGCTTTGCCACAAGGGGGGACAGAGCACATAATAGTCGTCGGGTGGTTGCCGGTCAGTTGGAGGGGAACTGAGGGTGGTACTGGGGGGTAGTTGGGGAATTGGGGTCAGTACTATAGTTACCCAGGAGTTAGAACTGGCCTTCATCCTTCTAACCTTTCCTGGGTAACTATTCTGCTCAGTGAGTCGGAACCATCCAGCGTCTCCAACGTTAAATCAGAGTTTTAGAGGGTTCCAAATGCAGGTTAAATGCCCAATGGAAGTTGAAACTTTCTGGGTAATTCCCATGCAGTCCTTGCCTGGGGGCTTACAACCATCCAAGTAATGGGAGACCTGGGCCATTGTCTTTTCTATTCTTATAGAAGCCCTTTGGTTCTAGCACAAATTTCTTATTAGTCTTCGGTCTTTCCCATTCATTCCAATGTTAATTTTTCATAAATCATACAAATTCTTTTTCCATAGTGTATGAAACATATGTACACATCTTTATCCATCTCTCAGTATTGCTCACAGATAGTTCCCAAGTTACTTTGCCAGATATAAAGCCACTTTGTGTTTCACTGACTTGCTTTTCAATTATATCCTTGGTTCTAAGAAGAAATACGCTCAGCAGGATTTTAAGCATATGAATCACTGGACTGTGCAGTTATTTGCCCCTGGTTTCTTTGATAGCCTAATAAAAAGAGTCATTCATGCCATTAGGTATTACACTGTATTGCAAATTTTGTTCCATAGATCAGTGGTAAGTTTTATACCTACTTCACCAAAAGCCTGAATCATCTTTGTAGATATATCCATTTCTATCATAGTTTTGTATTCATCTAAATTGTCAACTTCAGTGGTTCCCTCCCCACCACCGCACCCCCCCCCACCCACCCACCATTATAATGTTACTGTTCACATATATCCTTCCCATCTTGTAACTTCACTTTCATCAAATAACATCTTCCCATTTTGGCTACAATACATTCAGCCTCTTTGTTTAGTTTTCAAAACTGTCATCTCTTAATTCATCATATCTGTCTTTCACCCAATGTTAAGCATCCATCTGATCTACTGCACCCTTCCTGTGCTACTTTACATTTCACTCCAATCTGTGTCAATTTGGTTGTAATTCGCCTTATCTTTGTTTTTAAGTTTCTTTCTTTCACTCATCAGGTCAAGAATTTCTCAAGTCATCCATGATTGTTTTCATGTTTTTCTTTCTTTGGTCTGATTTTCTTTGCAGCTTTTTTCATGCTTTCTTTCAACTTCTCCCATTCATTTTCAATGTTACCTTTGTTTGCATCTTTGCACGGATTCGATGTTTAGTATGTCAAACATACTGTAAACATTAATTCTACTGCTTACACATGGACACACAAAGGCCTCCATGAAAGAATGTAAATGAAGTTCTGCATACCTTACTGACATTTTATTTTCCAATGTAGAAGATAGGTATTTGTTCTCTGTTGTTTCAAGTCATTGGTAAACATTAATAATCTTGTCTACCCCACGGAGACTAAAAAATTCCACTTTGCAGAACAAAGCACAGAAAAATATCCCTTTCAGCTGATCCAATTAAACTCCCATTTCTATAACCTGCACTTCCAAACATTTCAACAGAATCAAAATCAATTGGTTTAAATCAAGGCTGCATGCTACAAAAATTTTATTAAATATGGTTTGTTCGGTCAAAGAATCATCTTAAACTGCACTTAAAGGAATATGTACATTACTACACTTGAGAAAATTATGAGTTAAAATGAACTTCTGGGTAAATGCACCTCAGGAAGAGTATATTGCCCTTGGAGCGAATACAACACAGATTCAGCAGAATGATAACAAGACTAAAAGGGTTAAATTGAGAGGACTGGTTGCATAGATTAGAGCTGTATTCCCTTGAGTATATGAGATTAAAGGGAATCTAACTGAGGTGGCTTTGATGATTAAAGAAGTTGACAGGGTAGAGAGAAACCATATCCTCAGGTGGAGGAGTCCAACTCCAGGGAGCACAACCTTAAAATTAGAGCTAAGGAATTGAGGCCTAGTGTCAGGAAACACTTCTTCACGTGAAGGGTAGTGGAAATCTGGAATTCTCTCTTCCAGGTCAACTAAAAATTAAAATAACTGAGATTGCTAGATTTTTGTCGTGTAAGGGTTACAGGAACATTGCAGATAAACGAAGTTACGATACAGGTCAATCATAATCAAATTGAACAGCAGCACAGGCTTAAGGGGCTGAATGGCCTAACCCTGTTCCTTTATTGCAGGGATTCGATTCCTACTATTCCCTCTTGGATCTAAGCTGAGCAGACAGATGTGAGGGTGGACGCTGCAAAAAGGAAGCTTACCTCTAGTTGTTTATTCTCTGCTAGCTTTATTCTGGACCATACAACTTACTCAACCAGTCCCACCCCTCTGAAGATCAGCTGGAGGAACAGATGTGAAAGCAAGCCAATTATACCTGTTACTGTTACAAAAGCAGCCTACCGAACAGGATGTCCTGTAGACGAGCAGGAACAAACAGCTGCTATCTCCTTCACTTACCCATATTTAAATCAGCTGTCCAGGATAAAAGAACTGTCCATGCATTGATATTTAACATCAAAAAAGGCACTTATACTAAAGCAGCTGTTTTTAAACACAGAAGTAGCATTGATATATTTAACAACACTGAACTATATCATAGGTCCAACCAGCACAGAGGCCTTTTGGCCCATGTGCTAGTGCCAGCTGCTGAAAGCCTCATCCATGCTTTTAGTTACCTCTAGACTTGACTATTCAACTACATTCCTAGCCAGCCTCTTATCTTGCATGCTCAATAAATCTAAGCTCATTCAAACTCTGCTACCTTTATCCTAACTCACACCAAGACCTAGCTACCCATCACCCCTGTGCTTCCTGGCCTACACTGGCTTCCGATTAAGCAACATCGCAATATTAAAATTTTCATCTTGGTTTTCAAATCCGTCCACGTCAAGCTCCCCTTTCTCTGCAAAATCCTCCACCCCCACAGCCCTCGGAGATATTTGTGCTCTTTCAATCCTCGTCTCTTGCGCATCCTCGATTTTAATCGCTGCATCATTGGCAGCTGTGCTATCAGTTGCCTAAACCTCAAGCTCTGGAATTTCCTCCCTAAACCTCGCTGCCTCTCTTTCTGCTTTTAAGATGCTTTGCAAACCTATGTCATTTGCCCTAATATCCCCTAATGTGACTCATATTAAATGTTATTTGATTATGCTCCTGTGACGTGCCCTAAGATGTTCTACTATGTTAAAGGCGCTACATAAATGCAAATTGTTGTTAAGGTCTATTCAATCAGTCATACTCCCCTACTCTTTCATCATAGACCTGAAATCCCTTCAAGTATATATTCAGTAGCCTCTTTAGAATGTTATTATTGATTCTGGTTCCACTATTATTTCCGGAAGTGCATCTCAGGTTGTAACAGCTCGCTGCACATCTTCCTTCTGTTTCTTTTGCACTAATATGCTTAACCACAGAAATACTTACTATAAAACTTGACATAAAGACAATGAGACAGAGAAAACTTTTGAAAGCAATGTCTCCCAGTCTGCAATTATATACAGCTTATAAAAAGGTATATTGCCAAACATTTTGAGGATATGATTCCAAAATGAGCAATTTTCTGCCAATCACCTCTAAACTAGACTCTAACCAACCCATAAAAAACATTTAACACCTCAAATAGTACAGGAGGTGAACCAAAGTATCCCAGATAATTCATATTAGTGTTTGTTTTACAAGATGCAATATAGCCTCTCTCATCAAAAGTATGCTACATATAGGCAACAACCGAAATAACAAATAAATACCAGCCTTATCTGCAAACTTTTAATACTAGCCTTATGTCACGAATACAGACCGTTTAGTCCCAGACCATTTAGTCTCAGTTTGTTTAGTATGGTGAGCACTGAGGACATAGTGGTCATACTTTTTTTTCATATTCATTCACAGGATGTGAGCGTCACTGGTTAGGCCAGCATTTATTGCTTATCCCTAGTTGCCCTTGAGAAGGTGGCGGTGAGCTGCCTTCTTGAACCACTGCAGTGGTTTAAAGTAGATACAGACTCAGCTGTAGTGCAGAAGAAACCCATAATTAACAAGTATCTATATAGCTGTTTTGGTGTAAAATGTCCCAGGGTGTTTCACAGAGCTGTGAGGAAAAGTAAGCTTCACTAAAGATGGAGCTATTAGGAAAGGTGAACAAAATCAAAGAGCCGGTTTTTAAGAAGCAAAGTGAGGTGGAAAGACAGAGGGGTTTTCAGACTGTATTCCAGAACATGGGTCTAAACGGTTGAAGGTACAATCACCAACGATGGGGGTGGGAGAAAGGATGGAGGTTGCACAAGAGGCTAGAGTTGCAGAAACAGACTTCTGTGGCATTGTTTTACTATATAAATGCAAAGTTTTGTTGCAGGGCTGGAGGTGGGAGGCAAAGCCATGAAAGATTTAAACATGACAGCAATTTTTATTTTAATTGGAGGTTTTGGACCACAGTGAGCCAACATCGGCCAGCAAGAACAGTAGTGATGAGTCAGCAGAACTTACTGCAGAATAGTATATGGATAGCATGGGAGTTTTAGATGAGCTCAAGCTTACAGGGAGTAGAGGATAGAGGGCTAGTAATGAGAGTGTTGACTGAATCTGGAGTCAAAATTGTATGGATTAGAATTTCAGCAGCAGATGGACTGAAGCAGAAACAGAGGCAGGCAATGTTAGGGAGATTTTAGTCAGCATTCTTATATGGAGAGAATCTGGGGTTGAAAGGTCAGCTCAGGGTTGAATAGGAAGCCAAGGTTATAAACAATAATAAACCTGTGGGGCTGGAGAGTGGACTGGAATTGGTGGCAAGCCTGGGAACCTGCCCTGGGGGAAGAGAGAAAGGCAATGGCTTTGGTCTTACCAAAGTTTAACTAGAAAATTGCAGTTCATCCAGGACTGGAAGTCAGATAAACAGCCCCACAACGTAAGAGTCAATAAAGGGATCAAGACACTTGGTGAAAAGGTAGCACTGGGTGTCATCAGCATTGGTATTGAAGCTGACACCATGTCTTTAGATGGTATCAAGAGGCAGGTGAGGATGAAGTTGAGAACAGAAGCAGTTACAGCAGATGCTTTGGCTACAATTCAATGTGTGATGTGGTTGACAATGTAAAGGACTAGAGAGACATTGGGGAGGGAACAAAGGATGTCATCTGTGACAAATAAATATAGCCTGTACAGCAATAAACACAGTGCCCAGAACAGGGAAACTAAAGGCAAAATACATTTCGAGGAGCCATTTATGGTAGGCATCAAGACATGGTTATAGAAAACTCAGGAATGGGAATTAAACATTGCAGCGTATAACATATTTAGAAAAGATAGAGGGGAAATTGGGAGCTGCAGTATAACAAAGGCAGTCGAAATATGTGACAGTAATCAGGACAGAATCCATGTAGACAGAACTATGATAAAGGATCAATCACAGTATATGGACCACTGAATCATGAAGGAAGGTGGGCAGAGAAATATGCAAATGAATTAGGAAAATAAGCCCTTAGCTAAGTTGTTCTAGTGCAGCTACAACATTGGCATCTACCCGGCTATGTGGAAAATTGCCCAGGTATGTCCTGTACACAAAAAGCCGGACAAATCTGACCGGGCCAATTACCATCTCATCTGATATCAGTAAAGTAATGGAAGGGGTCATCGACAGTGCTATCAAGTGGCACTTGCTTAGCAACAACTTGTTCACTGATACCAAGTTTGGGTTCCACCAGGGCCACTCAACTACAACCTTGATTCAAACATGGACAGAAGAGCTAAACTCCGAAGGTGAGGTGAGAGCGATTACCCTTGACCAAGTGTGGCATCATGGAGCCCTAGCAAAACTGGAGTCAATTGGAATCGGGGGAAAGCTCTCCACTGGTTAGAGTCATACCTAGCACAAAGGAAGAAGGTTGTGGTTGTTGGAGGTCAATCATCTCAGCTCCAGGACATCACTGCAGGAGTTCCTCAGGCTAGTGTCCCAAACCCAACCACCTTCAACAGCTTCATCAATGACCTTCCTTCCAACATAAGGTCAGAAGTGGGTTCAATGATAATTGCACAATGTTCAACACCATTTGCGACTCCAGATACTGAAGCAGTCCATGTCCAAATGAAGCAAGACCTGTACATTATCCTACAGGCTTGGGCTGACAAGTGGCAAGTAATATTTGTGCCACAGAAGTGCCAGGCAATGGCCATCTCCAACAAGAGAGAAGCTAACCATTGCCCCTTGATGTTCAATGGCACTACCATCACTGAATCCCCCACTATCAACATCCTGGGGGTTACCATTGACCAGCAGCTAAACTGGACCAGCCATATAAATACTGTGACTACAAGAACAAGCAAGAGGCTAGGAATCCTGCAACGAGTAACTCACCCCCTGACTCCCCAAAGCCTGTCCACCATGGACAAGGCACAAGTCACGAACGTGATGGAATACTCTCCACTTGCCTGGATGAGTGCAGCTCCCACAGCACTCAAGAAGCTTGACATCAACCAGGACAAAGCAGCCCACTTGATTGGCACCACATCCACAAACATTCACTCCTCCACCACTGACTCTCAGTAGCAACAGTGTGTACCATCTACAAGATGCACTGCAGGAATTCACCAAGGCTCCTTTGACAGCACCTTCCAAACCAACGGCCACTACCATCTAGAAGGACAAGGGCAGCGGATAGATGGGAACACCACCACCTGCAAATTCCCCTCCAAGTCACTCACTATCCTGACTTGGAAATATATCGCCGTTCCTTCACTGTCGCTGGGTCTCCTTTCTTAACAACTCTGGGATGCACCCACACTGTAGCAGCTCGAGAAGGCAGCTCATCACCACCTTCTTGAGGGCAACTAGGGATGTACAATTAATGCTGGTCTAGCCAACGTAGCCCACATTCCATGAATGAATTTTTTAAAAATCAACAAACCATCTAGAAGCCAAAAATAAAAATGAATAGTCAGCATGGATTTTAAAAGGAAAGTCATTCTTGACCAATCTCTCAATTCTTTGAAGCAGTAACAGAGAGAATAGGGGTAAAATGGTAGATGTAATTTTAGATTTCCAATAGGGCCTCCTCATAAATGATTAATGAATAATGTCAAAGTACATGGAGTCGAGGGATAATTAGAAGATAGCCAGCTAACTGCAAAACAAAATAGAGAGTCAGGGTAAAGGGTAGCCATTTAGAGTGGCAGAATGGTGGAAAGTGGGGTCCCTTAAGGTCCCTCAGTGCTACAAACACTGTGTCTCATGATTTATATTAATTATGATTAATTAGCCATTGAAATTAAAAATACAATTTCTAAATTTGTGGAAGACACCAAATTGGAGGAATAAGCAAAACTGAGGACTGTAAAAAAAAATTACAAGACATCATTAATAAACTTGTAGAATGGACATATAATTAGCAAAATGTATGTCAACACACAAGTGAAAGATATTACATCTTGATACTAAAAATAAGGTCCCACATTACTTGAAAAATAAGAATCTAAATGGATTGTGAGGCAAAGGGATCTGGGAGTACAATACACACAAATTACTAAAAGCTGTAGCGCAGATTAACAAAGCCGTAAAAAAGGAAACCAAGCACATAGTTTATTTTTAGATGGACAGAATTATAAGATAGAGAAGTTATGCAAAATTTGTATCAACCCTTTGGTATTACATCTTGGAGTGCCATGTACTGTTCTGGTCACCATGTTATAAAGCGAAGAGGTATTAGAGAGTGCGCAAATAAAGATTTACAAGGAAGGTATCAGAAATTCAAGGTTTTGCCCATCAGGAAAAGATGAACATGCTGGATCTCTTTTCTCCTTAATTAGGCAACTGGCAAAGAGTTACTGAAATGAGTGCTTGGGAGCTGAATTGGCTTATGCAGTTAAAACGATCACTAAAAATAACACTGTAGGCCAGTGAGCACTTGGTGAGGTTCTATAACTGTGCATCCCCTGCACATATGCAACGTGAGGTTCCATGGCAAAATCTGGCAGTAAACAATGCAGAGTTTCCTACATAACATACAAATGGGAGAACTCCAAAACCCAAATGTCTAGGATGGCTGTATAAACACAACACACTTGCTTCTCACAGCTTCTGGTACCTGAACTCTTCAAGCACATGGTCCACTTGTAACATGTGCCCAGCCATTGTTCACTGGTGGCTGAGTGAACAGAATAAGGAATTTTTATAAGTATGCAATACAAAGGCAATGCATGCTTTAGATAAAAGCAGGATTGATGTCCTATTCTCAAGTTAAAGTGAATAATGTATCGTTGAAAATACTGCAACAGATAAATAGTTTTCATTTATGTTCAAAGAAGGATCACTTATAAGCTTCAGTTTAAGCCACACAGTAATTCTGTGCTAACTGAATTTCTTTCACTCCTTTTCTAATTATGGATGACTGAATTATAGCAATGCAGTGCTAAAATTTCAGAACTTACTACACAGCCTATTTTAAGAAAGCCCTTTGTTTTAAAAAAAAGGTCAACATTCCCACTTCTCCTACCTTCCATCTTGAAGGTATTTTAGATTTCAGGCACCCTCCAGAACTTTATCCACTTGTTTACTTTTCATGTCGACTTCACAGTGATGCCAGCAAGTTATTCTGCCACATCAAGCAACATCCACATCGTGACACTACCAGCAGGTGTCACAGGACAGTGATCAACAAGAACCATGGTCATGTTCTTTTTAGCAGCAGCTAACTCTGTCCAGATCAGTGATCTTAAGTGTATATTAAGTGCTTAATTGTATTCAGGTGTTGGTCAATAACAGAATTCATCTGTACTCCTATTAATAGGAGCAGAATAAAACTCTGGTTGTTTGTTTTGGAGAAGCATGTTTGTAATTTATTTTCCTGTAAATATAAGCTTATAAGTGTGTAAAGATTAGGCTCCAGTTCTATCCTTCATCGCCTGGGTATCTAAAATACAACAGGGATTGAATCTATGGTTAACACACACAAGATCAGTGGTTCCCAAACTGTGGGTCATGGTCCCCAATGGGGTCAAAGGAGCACTTGGGGTTGTTCCCCCTTTTCTGAAACAATGCTAACTGTGGAGAGGGGACTGGCTGGACAGCCCTGGACTCACTTGGATCAATGCAGTCAAACAGCAGTAGGGAGGACTGTGAGCTGAAGGAAGCACTTGTAGCAGATAGTGCCATGCAGGCCCGGGATGTCTGTGCATCAACTTGAAGCAGGCAAAGGCTGGCAAGCATAGCCTGTAAGTTGAGATCTGGGTTGTTAACTGAGCCACACACAAATTGGCATAGGGTCAAGCAGATTGGAGAATTAAGCTCAATGGCTCAAAAAGCAGTGTGGGAAGAAGGGGTTTCGATTCATGGGAATCAGGGAAGAGAGAGCTATTACGTTGGGAGGGCTCCACTCAAACCAGACTGGGACCAGTGTCCTGGTCAATCGTTTAGATAGGGCTTTAAGCTAGCAAAGGGGGAAGGGATGGGAGGTGGATGGGGAGAGTTCAAGTGAAGGGAGATTTAGAAATCCAAAGAAAAGGGTCAAGGCACCTGAACAATATAGCGATGTGAGTAAAGACAAGCAAAGTGGGGCAGGAAGGGACAGAGAGTTTAACAAAAATTGTACATCAGCAATTAAGGATATAGAAGTAAAAAAAATTCAATTAAAGATTCCTTCTTGCAAATGCATCATGCATTCAGATAACATAGATGAATGTGGCACAAATAGAAGTAAATAATTTAGATCTAATCACTATTACAGATACATGGGGCTGAATTTTGCCATCGGCAAGCAGGGGGTGGGGCCTACTCGCCGATGCACAAAATGACATGGGATGATGTCGGGGGAACCCCCAATGTCACCGCACCCCATTTAAATCTTCAGGAAAGCGGGGGTGCAGCGAAATCAGCTGAGCGCCCGCCGACCTGTCAGGATAATTGACAGGATAATTAAAACAATGAAAGGACCTGCCCCTCCAACCATAAGGTTGGCGGGCAGGCCAGGAGCCCCGGCGAGCTTCTGAAAAAACATGAAACCGCATCCACCGGCGGGATGAGGTTTCATGTCGGGTTTAAAAAACTTTAATAAAGTTTTAGTGAAATTTATTAACATGTCCCATCTCGTGTGACATTGTCATATGAGGGGAACATGTTAATGAGTTTTTTATTTTTCTATTTTTATGTTTGAACAACTTTCAGCGATCTCCCTGAGGCAGCACTTAGCCTCAGGGAGATGTGCGCTCTTTTGTGCACATGCGCATAAGAGCGCACTCTCGCTTTTGGGGAATTGCCCCCACGGCCCACATAGGAAGCACATAGTGCTTCCTGTCGGGCGTCATGCTGGGCAGGCCTTAATTGGCCCGCCCACTTAAAATGGCGGCAGGGCCTGCTTCTCTGGTGGGGATCGGCTCCCCGCCCGCTGGAGATTGGGTTGGGCCCACCCACCCGGTAGGCAGAAAATTCTGCCCATGATTACAAGGTGATTAAGATTGGGAAATAAATATTCCAGGGTGCACAATATTTCAGAAAGGCAGACAGAATGGCATGGGGGGGGTAGCTCTGATTAGTAAAAGATGACACAAAAACATTATTGAGAAAGAACTTGGCCTCAGACGATCATGAAGTAGAATCAGTATGGGTGGAGATTAGGAATAGCAAGAATAAAAAAATACTAGTGGGAATAGTTCATAAGCCCTCTAACAGTATTGATATAGTTAGACAGAGTATTAAATAAGAAATTATTGGAACATTTAACAAAGGCAATGTAATAATTGTGGGGGGCTGTAATCTTTATGTAGAGGGGAACAATCAAATTGGCAAGAATAATTTAGAAGATGAGTTTGTAGAATGTTTAAGTGAATTTCTTGGAGCAAAACATTGTGGAACCAACTAGGGATAAAACTATCTTAGATCTAGTATTGCATAATGGTGCAGGGTTAATGAGTGGTATCAAAGTAAAAGATCCACTGGGAAATGATCATAATACCACTGAATTCCATGTTAATTTTGAAAGTGTGTCACACTAACTTGTGCCACATTAATCTGTAATTTCATCGGCTGATCAAATATATGTTAAACTGTTTAAAAAGGACTTTTTAAAAGCAAGGAGACACCAGCTTAAGATGGCTGCTACAAGCCACCTGACATCTGGTATTACATCTGTATTGCAAGTTGACCAGTTTCTGAAAAGTTCCAATGTGAACAGCAGTACAGACATGCCACAACATCCTTCTATGGAACCTCCCAGTCGCTGATGTCAAAAACTACTTGAAAATGATTTACTAAAACTATCCTGGATCTCACATTTACACTTCCATCAAACAGAAACAGAAAGTCTACCAGGACAATATCTAAATGAAAAGGTGTTTCCTATCTCATCAAGATAGACAATGAATCATTCAGAAGCTAATGGCTGGGACATTATAGGCCAAGGGATAATAGCCAGTCTGTTCAGGCTGAAAATATTATGGGGAGAGAGGTCATGTGACCAGAATAAATATTTTTGAAATCTATTACAGCACACAAGCTGCTGAACAGTAGTCTAGAAAACCTGCCAGTGTGACAGTAATATTCTCCTCAGACTCACAGATGTTTACAACACAGGAGGTGGCCATTCAGACCATCTTGTCCGCGCCAGTCAACAAAGACCTGACTACACTAATCCTATTTTCCAGTGCTTGGCCCATGGCCCTGGAGGAGGCTATTACAACTCAAGTGACCTCTTCCTCTTCTCTTTCAAGTCAAAGCATTCCCTCTATTCCAGTTTAAAATCTAGCAGAGAAAGACACAATTTTTCATCAAACTGAACCTCAGGTACAAAAAAATTATCGGCTTCTGGAAAGGGTGGATTACGTTTTAAAAATAAATATTCTCCAGCAATTGCAGTTATACATGGGCTTCTACTACTGGAACTTCAAGATCGCCATGGAGAAAAATCAGCCAGTCACAAAAACCAAAGGACACATAGCAGTGAACTCTTCTTTTTCTTTTTGCACTGAACTTTAAATCGGCTAAGGAAGTAACTACACACTGTATAACTTGTAATTCTGTGTGCGTGCGTGTAGGCCTTTGTTGTGAAGGTCGGACATGGGTTTACCTTTTTAAATATTTTTATATCTTTATCTGGGTGGGTTTTTAAACTCAATAAAAACTAAACCCTTTTTGTTTTGAACTCAAGCAAGCCTGCCAGACTAGTTTCTTTACAACCAGCACATAAATGATTAAACGCAGACAGTGAGTAAATACATTCATCCTCGCTAAATTAAAAAGGAACCTTGTTACAGTCAGGTAGTAGTAGTAGGATAAGGGAGTTATTTTTACTCCTCCTCACGTGGCCATCTCAAAACAAGAATCTTAAACTTAAAGCCAATTACACAGGTACGAGGGGAGAACTGGCTAAGGTTAATTGGGCAAATAGATTAAAAGGTATGGCGGTAAATTAACAGTGGGAAATATTTAAAGAAACTAATCAAAATGTTCAACAAAATATATTCCATTGAAAAACAAAAACTCAGCAAGAAAGACCCATCCGTGGCTAACTGAGGAGCTTAAGGGTAGTATCAGATTAAAGGAAGAGGCTCACAATGTTGCAAACAACAGCAGCAAGTCTGGGGATTAGGAGAGTTTTAGAAGCTAAATGGCCACCAAAAAGTTGATAAAAAAGGAAAAAATAGAATGAGAGTAAACTATCCAGAAATATAAAAACAGATTATAAGGGCTTTTATAAGTATATAAAAAGGAAGAGAGTAGCTCAAGTAATCGTTGATCCCTTAGAAACAGAGGCAGGAGAAATTTTCATGGAAAATGAGGAAATGGCAGAGGCAATGAATAAATATTTGTCTCTGTCTTCACAATAGAAGACATAAGTTGCATATCAGAAATAGATGGTAACCTAGAGGTGAAAAAGGGTGAGAAAATTAAGGAACTTAAGTATTGGAGAAATTTAAGGGACTAAAATCTGACAAATCCCTGCGATTTGATGGGATCAGAAATAGTGGATGCACTGGCTATGATTTTCCAAAATTCCTTAGAATTGGGAGAGCTCCCTTCAGATTAGAAGTTGGAAAATGTTATACTGCTTTTCAAGAAATGAGGGAGGGAGAAAACAATGAACTACAGGCTAGCTAGCCTAATTAGAGTCACTGGGAAGATGCTGGTATCTATAATTAAGGAAGTCTTAACAATACACTTGGAAAAGCATAACATAATTAGAATAAGTCAACATGGTTTTACTAAAGAGAGTCCTGTTCAACAAATTTATTTGTGTTTTTTGAAGATATAACTAGTAGAATGGATAAAGGGGAACTAGTAGATGTGGCATACTTAAATTTCCAAAAGGCATTCAATAAGGTGCCACACAACTTTAATAGGCAAGATAAGGGTTCATGGAATTGGGGATAATATATGGGGTTGGCTAATGGACAGAAAGCAGAGTGTAGACATAAACGGGACATTTTCAAGTTGTCAGGTAGTCAATAGTGGAGTGCCACAAGGATCAGTGTTGCTGTCTCAGCTATTTACAATCTACATTAATGACTTAGAAGAGACAAAGAGTAATGTATTTAAGCTTGCTAAGTGGAAAGGTATGTTGTGGGAAGGGCACAAAGGCTGCAAAGGGATATAGACAGAGAGAGTGGGAAACCTGATGGCAGATGGAGCATAATATAGAAGTGTGAAGTTATTCACTTCATTCGTAAGAATGTAAAAGGTGTGAAACTATCAAGTGTTGATGGTCAAAGAGACTTGGCTGTGCTCATACAAGAAATCCAGGAAGTTAACATGCAGGTGCAACAAGCAATGAGGAAGGCAAATGCATGTTGACCTTTATTGCAAGGGAGTTGGAGTACAAGAATAAAGGAGTCTTGCTACAATCGGACATGGCTTTGGTGAGACCACTGTGTTCAGTTTTGGTCTCCACATTTAAGAAAGGATATACCTGCACTGGGGGCAGTACAGCAAAGGTTCACAAAACTGGTCCCCGAGTTGAGGGGGTAGTCATATGGTGAGAGGCTGAGTAAATGGAACTTATATTCTCTGGAGTCTGGAAGAATGAGAGGCGATCTCATTGAATAGTTTAAGATTCTGAAGGGGCTTGATCGGGTGGGTGCTGAGAGATTGTTTCTACTGGTCAAGGTATCTAAAACATGAGGGTACAGTCTCAGGATAAAGGGCCGATCATTTCGGACTGAGATGAGGAGAAATTATTTCACTCAAAGGATTGTGAATCTTTGGAATTCTCGACTTGAGAGGGCTGCGGATGCTTCATTGTTGAATATATTTAAGACTGGGATAGAGAGATTTTTGGTGTCTGAGGGAATCGAGGGATATAGGGAGCAGACAGGAAAAGTGGAGCTGAGGCCCAAGATCAGCCACGATCATATTGAATGGTGGAGCACGCTCGATAGGCTATATTGTCTACTCCTGCTCCTATTTCTTATGTTCTTCTGAATGGCAGTTTCAAACTTTACAGTGTTTCTGCTCCTTTTGCACATGCTCCTTACCCTGAGCTGGCGACTCCACTTTGCAGGCATTAGCAATTGGACCAAAAGAGGGACAAAGGCAAAATGGATTGGGGGTGGGGTTGGTGTAAATGGGCCTGATTACTGCGTCTGTTGGGAAAGAGGGGCTGATTCATGTGTGTGGTGGTGGTGGTTGGGGGGGGGAGGAGGTGATTTTAGCGTGGTGGGGGAGGAGGGGCTTCGATGAGTCTTCTGTTATCAGGGAATATGGAGAGATTGGCTGAAACCTATATGAGTAGATATAATACTTTTACAAAGTACTTAAATAAGTGCTCGAATTTATATGATGTCTTATGTGTTAATCTACAATATGTAAACTTTAATAATTATGTATTGGATGTTAACATGCTATGGTTTTTTTTTGTTGGGGTCACGTTGACTTTCAAGTGTTAAAATAGGTTCACGTTAGTAAAGATCTTGGGAGGCACTACACTAGGTCAACTCAACAATAACCTGCATTTATATAGAACCTTTGCCATAGGAAAACATCCCAAGTTGCTGCACAGGAGCCCTATCAAACACGGCTGGTTTGTGATGCAGAGTGATGCCAACACCATGGGTTCAATTACCGTACCGGCTGAGGTCATCCATGAAGGCCCCGCCTTCTCAACCTTATCCCTCGCCTGAGATGAGGTGACCCTCAGGTTAAACTCCTAACCGGTCGTCTCTCTCTAATGAGAGAGCAGCCTATGTCCTCTGGGACTATGGCAACTTTCATTTTCATATCATCCATCAAACAAAAATTCATAAAATGGTTACAAGGCCATTTAGCCCACTGTGTCTGTGCTGGTTCTCTGCAGGAGCAATTCATTTAGTGCTAATCCCCTGCTTTATCCCCCTAGTCCTGCATTTTTTTTTCTTTTTGGATAATGATCCAATTCTCTTTTGAGTGTCTCCATAAACCTGCCTCCATCACAACCTCAGGCAGTGCATTCCAGATCCTAACCACTTGCTGCATAAACAAGTTTTTCCTCATGTTGCCATTGCTTCATTTGTCAATTACCTTAAACCCTTTGGTTCTCTATATTTTCACCAATGGGAACAGTTTCTCCCTATCCACTCTGTCCAGACCCCTCATAACTTTGAACATCTCCATCAAATCTCCTCTCAATTTCTTGACCAAAGAGAACAATTGACAGAGCCATAGAAGACGACAGTAGGACATAAATTAGTTGAAAACAGTCTGAGTTGAGGAAACAGTTACTGTTTGTGAATTGAGATTAAGAATCACAAAATAATCAAATCCTGCTGTGATAATTATCAGCACACATTGTATGCCAGGTAAACAAAGCAGTGTGATCTCTTCAATCACCTTAGAACATCAGACAGCACTGCTCAGCAGGAAACTGAATGAAGGCAAGGATGCTCATTACAATTTTATCCTAAAGTATTACCTTTTAACTCAGAGCCATAAACCTCTATTAGACAAATCTAGTTACTACATTACAGGCAGCAAGTTTGTTAGAACACCTAAAAGTTTAAACAGCGTTTGAAGAGCTAATATTTATTCTGCAGGTGACATAAAGTTACAATTATGGTTTGACTTCTGCACATGGATAACTATTCTGTTATTAGTCATCTGTTGAATCAGTTTGCTTTTCTGATTCATGCTTTTCAGAACCAATGTGATGACTGGAATGTAAGGAAATTAATTAGCACATCCAACAAGCCTGGACTTGCAGAATCTCTGCACAAACACACTGCACTTGCCACATTTCAAACCTCACCAGTGTGCAGAGAACATTCCAGAGAAAAGTCTGTGTTAGGAGATTATTTATTCTTCAAAATATGTGTGGATGACAATGGCACTGTACAAATCTGAAACAAGAGGTTTTACATCTTAAAGAGACTCAAGGCAAGAGGCGATTATAGGTGAATCGAAGGAACGGATCATCAGGTTAGCTACTGCCAGTACTTATACTCTTACTACTCCTGTATTTCAACTATTTTAAATGAGGAACAGCACTGTCACGTTCACTGTTACCAAATGAACCATTTCACATTTAGAGCCACAATCTTTCCAAACAACTTGCATTATAAAATGATTAAAGATGGACTGAAGTGATGTGTCACAATTCTAAAAGATGGCCATAACTGTGACAATAAGGCACAACCTTTTGTGAGCACTTTTTAAGGAAATCTGGCGAAAGAGCGCCAAGAGTTGAAGGCCCTGCCACAGGCATACTGCTGTACTGAAAAAGCCAGGTTACATAAAGCCAGAATCTGAGGGCAAGAGAGGGAATACAAAGCTGAAGAAAGCTGCCGAGGTTAGGGTGGGGCAAGAACATAAAAGAATTTTTAGAGGAGGATTTTTAAATTCGATCAGTTGGGGGTATGACACCATCGTAAGTCAGCAGGAATGGGGGTGATGAGCACACTAATCTTCGTGCAAGACAGGGTACCAGACAGCAAGGTTTTGTACAAATTGGATTTTATGGGAGGGTTGAAGTTAGGAAGCTGGAAAGAAAGGTACTGGAGAAGTCGTAGTGTGGATAGGGGCTTCATCAATAGTGCGGCTAAGGCAGGGACAATGGCAGAAAATGTTGCAGCGGTGGAAGCAAGCAGTTTTGGCACCAGACTGGAGATGGCTGAGTTGAATAGAACACAGAGGTCATGTGCATTTTATCTGATCCAAGTGAGGTTCCAGGGAGAAGAATGGAGTCAATGCAACGATGCAGGGATTTTGGCAGCAGCTGAAAGCAATGGCTTTGATATTCCTGAGATTCAGCTCTAGGAAATTCCGACTCAGCTAATTTAAATGTTGAGCAGTTGTGGTCACAGGATTGAGGAAAATGGTGAAGCAGGAGACCTGGGCATACACTTGAATACAGTTCCTGCCTCTATATTAATATCACCAGAGAGTAGCATACAGTTGGTGGCTCTTTGGCAAACTCCAGACAGAGGTGACTGCTTTGTGAACTCAATGTGGAACCATGCAAGCACTTTCCCATTCAGCTAGGCCACAGAAGGACAGATGGAAAAGGATGATATAATTAATTATTTCAAACACTGCAGAGGTCAGGCAGACCAAGGAGGGATAAATTGGCACTGACACACACACACTAAGGCAATTGGAAAGATTACCGACATTCTAACAAAAGCAACTGAGTGCTTATGGTGTAGACAAGATTTATAAATAACCTCCAGAGCGCAGAGCTGACACGACTGACTGAATGGTTTCCTCTAATTTGATTCTAAATAAATTTACCTGTATGAAAAATTCAGCAATGTTTTTCTTCTCCATTTCAGGGCATCTCTTGCAGTTTTAAAACTTAACCCCTTTCTCTCATTGTCACAGAGACAGTAGTAATGTGCTTTCTTATTGTTTTGGAGCTAACCAGGCTTGCACACTGACCTGGGCGATGTTAGCCTGAGAGGCCAGACGGATCATGATGTCCAGTTTCTCCAGTTTCACATAGATTGGGTCATTGTATTTCACAAAGAACACCTTTATCTCCTGCTTCAGAATTTCAGGTCTGAAAATCAACACATACATGATAATGCTTAGTTACAAAATTACCCTTTTTGGCCATCCCATGTTTGCTCTAACACTCTTCACTATCCTCACTGACCATTATGTATATAAAGTGGGGAAACTCTGACTTTTTACATTAACATTAAGAAACTTGAGAAAATAACCTCTCCTGGGTCCTTACTATCCTCAAGTTAGTTAGATTTATTGTAACCTTGTGTCACCACTCTCTAAAATTAAAATAGTCAGTTGCTCATAATTCCCCAATTGATGAATTCCAATTTTGACCTAGCTACACTTTGTGAGAGACACTAATGATAAAAGGCCTTGGAAAGCATGGATGAGCCACCAGGGTACTGCTTGCATACCTCACGGACAGGAAGAAGTTGGCAAAGATTTTATTATTTGTTCTTTGGGGGGGGTGAGCATCACTGACAAGGCCAGCATTTATTGCCCATTCCGAATTCACTTGAGATGGTGGTGGTGAGCTGCTTTCTTGAACCGCTGTAGGCCACATGGCATAGGTACATTACAGTGCTGTTTGAGAAGGAGTTCCAGGATCTTGACCGGTGGCAGTGACAGAACAGCTATATAGTTCTGACTTGGAGGGGAACTTGCAGGTGGTGGTGTCCCCATGCATCTGCTGCCCTTGTCCTTCTAGGTGGTAGAGATCATGGGTTTGGAAGGTGCTGTCAAAGGAACCTTGGCAAGTTGCTGCAGTGCATCTTGTAGATGATACACACTGTTGTCACTCTGAGTTAGGGGCGAAGTAAGTGAATGTTTAAGGTAGTGGACGGGGTGTCAATCAAGCAGTCTGCTTTTTCCTGGATGGTGTCGAGCTTCTGAGTGCTGTTGGAGCTGCACACATCCAGGCACATGGAGGGTATTCCATCACACTCCAACTCATGCCTTGTAGACAGTGGATTAGCTTTGGGGAGTCAGGTAGTGAATTAATCACCACAGAATTCCCAGCCTGACCTCCTCTTGTAGCCACAGTTTTTATATGGTCCAGTTAAGTTTCTGGTCAATGGTGATCCCTATGATGTTAATGATTGTGGAAACCTGTTCAGTGTTAGCCACAGCTCATCTAAGTCAGAAGGTTGCAACTGAGTCCTATCCCAGGGACTTGAACACAAGTGTCAGCTAACACAGTGGTACAGTATTAAGGGAGCGCCACACTATCAGAGGTGCTGTCTTCCAGTTAAGGCATTAAACCGAGACCCCGTCTGCACTCTTAGGTGGGCAAAATGGTCCCATAGCATTAATTTGAAGAGGGGCAGGGGAGAACTCTCTATTGTCCAATAAGTACAAATGGCAAAAATAATAAAATAATAAAAGCTCTGCTCATACCCTTCAAATTCTTAATAAGGCATAGATAATTATTTTTTAAGATGAAAATTGTTCATATGTTATTCTCAAGGGCCTATGTTATCAGGGTCACACATGATCACTGTTATAAATGATTAAGGAAAAACTAGAGAGAAGTTAGTTTTACTATACACCAATATTTCTGGCATTAGATGGTTAGAATGAATCACACACCATAACTGTTTTCTGTGAGATGGTCTATATATAATTGCCTGCCAGCTCAGTGTGCTCTCGTCATTCAACCCAGTTCCCAGAGTAAGAATGACCAAAGCGTGTATGGAATAAAAATTAGAGAAAAAAAATTTTAAAAACCTAATAGTAGAAAAGTGCAACAAGACCAAAAAGAGAAAGATAGTCACGCTTCAGTTGGAACGGTTCATCAGAACTATCGCTAAGTGAAGCCCTAAAAAGGCCCACATAAGAATTTTTTTTAAATGGCAGTTCCTTTTACAACACATTTATTGTGTATATTTTAAATGGTTGAGCAATTGTAAGAGAGTAATGGGTCTAGGCAAGTGGAAAACTGGCACTGAAGCCTCTTGACTCTGGGCCAAGACTTCAAAGCAGCAAGGAAACAGTAGCTCCAATCTAGAGACTTGCTCTCAATAGCTAATAATTCAGTGCAACTGCACTCTTCATCAGTGAATATTATGACCAAAAAGGGCTCAGATTTGATCCCCAACCTGTGCTGGCTCAGCTCATTTCTGCCAGGATAGCATATAGAGATGCTGCAATCAGCCCTCACTGTCTTGAGCTAAGGGCAGGAAAAATAAAGCTTGTATTCCTGTTGCTAAGGAAATTTGGAGATTAGAACCTGTTGTCAGGTTCAGTTGCCAGCTGAGAATTACCCAGATTTTGAGACTATTTTGCATCTGTAAGGAAGTGTGACATCTGCATGTAATGATGTTCAGGCAGAGGTATACATAATAATTTGGTAAGGACTTGAGTTTAGAATACGTTAAGGAACAATGCTACTTTGTTACAGTGGAGCGGTTTTTCTTTAAGGCAACATCTAATTGTTAAGTGAATAAACTTCGTTACCTAAATGTATCATTGTTGTCTGGTCAGGAACACTGTGGATCAGTTTTGGATGGGACAAGGAGCTGAGATTGTCAGAGCGTGACAACATGTTGGCACTAGGGCAGGGGAGTGATGGGTCTGCAATACTGAGGGTTGGGATGGCCAGGGGTAAGTACAACAGGATCCACTTGTGTGCCTGGAAATCCAGATGCACAGGAAAGTGAGGACCCCTGGCTCTGACAGTATCGGAAAGCAAGAGTGGGTTCAGGAAGTGCTGGGCCAAAAAGGTCCATTAGTAGGCAGGAATCTAGAAATGGTGCAAGAAACATACAATCTTGCAGCAAACATGCCCTCATGCCCCACTCATACCAACTCTAGACTCACCTCTTCTGTACAATAAGGTTGATATTTCTCAAAGCTACATATTGGACCTCTGGTTCCCCAGACAGCAAGGTGACAAGAGGAGGAGCCAGCTTCTTCAGAATAGTGTTGTAATATTCAGAGTCCTTAGGAAGAAGCTCAATAAATTTCATCAGCACTTTGACAGCTGAGAGGACAACTGCAGAGTTAGCATGAGAAAGTCGTGGAGTCACACGCTCACAGATGCTAGAAAGGAAAGAAAAAGTATGGTTAACCTTCAGATACCTGCAGCTAGAAGCTAATCCATGATATATAATTTGGACTGGCATGGGAGTCAATTTGGAACTAAGCAAGCCTAGAAGAACAGACAACTGGCAGAATATAGAGTGTAATCAGCTGGCACCATGTTTTTCAGGCTCTGTCAGCTCTGAATTGGCTCCAAGATTAATCTGAAGTTACAACGCTCTCCATCCATTTAAATGAACAGTCTTTCAGGCAAACAAACAGGTCCTCTCAGTCAGTAATATCAATGGAGGAGCTTAGAGGCAAGGAGACCCAAAAATGGTTGCACCATATTGGTGCAAGGTATTTTGATGTATGTATTTCCCCCTCATGGACTTTCCTTTCCTTAAAACTGTGTATGCAGCTTCATCATAATGACCAACTCTCAAGGAGAGATCTTAACCACATTACAGACAGAATGCATGCTTCATTATTACACTGCAGTGCTCAGCATTAGAGCCCAACAACAGTCTCAGAGGCTCACTGCAGATCACAATTCAAGACTAACTAAAAACAATTATCTACTAACCCGCACTTTACTACTCAAAACAAATCACTTGAAGAATCCGGCACAAGCATTTAAACCATTCACACACTTAGAATCAAATGAAAGATGGAGTGAAAAACAAATACAGCACTAATAACCAGAAGGGAAAAGACATTATTGATCCCTGTGCAAACCAACCACTACAGTATTGCTGAAAAAAGAGTTTTTTTGTCAAAGTTTTTTTGTCTTGCATTCATCAGGACAATTCACAAGAAAATACCGTGTCAGGGAAAACAACATATTTATACTGTATGAGAAGAGAGTGCTGACTGGTTGGCAAGTAGACTCTAATTGGTAGAGGCTTTGCCATGGAGAATGCAGCAGTGGAAGGTGACTAACAGTTAACTGCCAAGCATTGTTTGAAAGTTAAACCAGGCAGCTTGATTAATTAGTCAAGACATTGCCCTGGAGAATGAACCAGCGAATGACTATCACATATCTTGTTTAGCTGAAACAGCAGTGTGTACATGTTCTTTCTGTTTGCAAAGAACAGGGCCCTGTGTATTAATATATGTAGCTTCCAGTACACAAATACACCACACTGCAAGTCCCACTGATAATCTTGAATTGGTTGTCAACTTAATTCTTAGCACACTGAGGATTATTTAGCAAATGTTGTCCAATCACAGAACTACTATCGCTTACATCAATATGGGAGAAGTCAGGGCCAATTTATGGAAAACATTCAATGCACATTACTATACTGAACAGGAACAACTATCTTTGCATGCAACAGGTCTAAATATATGCTAAAAGTAATGATGCAGAAATAGGGTTACAATGACAGTGACTCAGTGATGTGCAACTGTGGTGATGAGTTGCAAACAATGAACCATCTGCTCCACTACCAATCCTGTAAGGCTACTGACCTTGCCAAATACAATGACACCAAGGAAAATGTAGTCTCAGGGCAGGACAGAGTGAAAAAAGGTATAATGATAAAATTTAAACAGATTGTAAGTCTCATGATCTTTAGAATTTTGATTAATGGCTTCACTTAAAGCAACTCTGAACTGCCCTTGTGAAAACCTTCTCCCCAACCCCAGCCAAACATCCCCTTTGCCACAGGCCAGTAACAGAGACTTATCAGTGGTTTCTACTGGACGTTCACAAGCCAGCACCTCAGATGTGAGCTCACCTCTGCGCCTCGCGCTCATCCTTGGGGTTGTAGTTTGACAGGCAGTCAAGTATGAAGATCTGACCCCACTCAGTGCACTCATTGAGAGCGGTGATGAGTTTATTAATGTTCTGAGGATTGAGGTCGAGCAGGTTACTGTTGGGGTGGGATTCACTAATCTCAGACAGAGCTGCCACAGCATTCGCAACCACCTGCAGCAAGAGATATCGGATGGAGAGAAATTTATATTCACAGTGCAAATGTAAAACTTAAAATAAAAACAGGCTTCTGAATTCAATTACCTGTTTGCGTAATAATGATCAGTTGAGATTAGTAATAGTATAAAATTGGTAACTTACTGTCTTCTTCCAATATCCTGACAAAAGAATAGATGGCATTACAAGGGTGCGTTTACCAATAATGTATCCACTTTTAATTCTACTGGAAAGCATCAGACTCTATTGTAACAAAGTCCTCAAGACAGACTTTGGCCACAGTTAAAAGAAGTGGCTTAGAAGAAGTGGTTGCTGAGACAGTAGATGCATCGATTGCAATTTTCCAAGGGTTTCTGCTGTGAATAGCACATGGATGAAGCACTTGCACTTTATCTTTGCAGAATCAATATCAAGAGATTTCAGAAGCACAATTTTTGTTTCTTGGAGCAGCTGGTGATCGTTTGTCTCGGCGTTCCAAAAAAAAAATTCCCTAGATTCTGGAAATGTCCCATCTGATTGGAAAATAGTGAATGTAACTCCTCTATTCAAGAAAGGAGGGATACAGAAAGCAGGAAACTACTGGCCAGTTCACTTAACATTTGTCATAGGGAAAATGCAGGAATCTATTATTGAGGTTATAGCGGGACACTTAGAAAATCTTAATGTAATCAGGTAAAGTCAACATGGTTTTGTGAAAGGAAGGTTGTGTTTGACTAATTTATTAGAGTTGTGGAAGTAACAAGCAAGGTGGAAAAGAGGAACTTGTAGGTGTTTGATAAGGCATTTGGTAAGGTGCCACATCAACAGTTACTATGCAAAATAAGAGCTCATCGTATGGGAGAGGGGAGGGTAACATGTTAGCGTGGATAGAGGATTGATTAGCTAACAAGAAGCAGTGTAGAGATAAATGGGCTATCTTCGGGTTGGCAAGATGGAACAAGTGGAATGCCACAAGTGATCAGTGCTGCAGCCTCAACTATTTACAACCTATATCAATGACTTGGATAAAAGGACCAAATGCATGTAAGTTGTGAAGAGGACATACCCTTTCTATATTCCTTTGCAGACTCCTTAAGTGAGTCGGCAAACATTTAGCAGATGGAGTATGTGGGAAAATGTGAACTTGTCCACAAGTGGTGTATTATTTAAATAGACAGATTGCAGAACTCTTTGGTACAGAGGGATTTGGGTGTCCTGGTACATGAATCTCAAAAAGTTAGCATGAAGGTACGGCAAGTGATTAGGACAGCAAATAGAATGTTGCCATTTATTGCAAGGGAAATGGAATATAAAAGTTGGGGAAGTTTTGCTACAACTGTAGAGGATTTTGGTGGGGCCACATCTGGAGCAGTGTACAGTTTTGGTCTCCTTACTTAAGAAAGGGTATAACAGCATTAGAAGCAGTTGAGAGAAAGTTCACAACTGATTCCTGGGTTGCCGGGGTTATCTACTGAGGAAAGGTGGGACAGGCTGGGCATGTATCAATTAGGGTTTAGAAGATTGGGAGGTGATCTTATTGAAACATACAAGATCCTGAGGGGACTTGACAGGGTGAATGCTGAATGTTTCCCCTTATGGGAGAGATTAGGACTAAGGGGACACAGTTTAAAAATAAAGGATCTCCCATTTAAAATGGAGATTAGGAGAATTATTTTCTTTCACAGGGTCATTAGTTTGTGGAATGCTCTTCCCCAGGAGAGCAGTGGAAGTAGGGTCATTGAATATTCTTACAGCTGAGTTAGTTAGCGTTTGATTGACAAGGGAGTCAAAAGTTATTCAGGGTAGGCAGGAAAGTTGAGGCCACAATCAGATCAGCCATGATCTTATCAAATGGCAGAGCAGACTTGAGGAGCCAATGGCCTGCTTCGGCTCCTATTTCATACGTTCGTCGTTCCATGGTGAATATGGGCAATGTTCTTGAATGCAGTAATGTAAAAAGTCAGCTATGACTCAGTTGGTAGCCCTCTCACATCTCAGAAGTTTATATGCACTCCAGAGGCTTGAGCCCGTAATCTAGACTCAGTATAATACCAAGGGAGTGCTGCACTATCACTTGAGAATACTTTTAGATGAGAAGTTAAACTTAGATGGACATAAAAGACCCCAGGTCACACTTTTGAAGAGAAGCAGGGATGTTCTCCCTGGTTTCCTAGCCAATACCTACTCCCTCACTCAACATCGATGAAAACTTAGCTGGTCATTTATCTTGATATCTGTAGGATCTTGCTGTGTGCAAACTGGCATTTCCCTACATTACAGCTACACCTCAAAAAATAATTAATTGGCTGTTAAGCACTGAGATTGTGAAAGGCGCTAAATAAATTTGAGTTCTTTCTTTTCTTTAAAATATTTAAACTTGGCTTGTAAAAGTTATACATATATATGGAAGTTTTACACAACCTCACCCTAGATTTTTTGTCCTTTCTGATTCTCTTCCCTTCCCAATACCATTCCCAAGCCAGGGGTTTGCAGTGGAGCTGTGCTCGCTCTCAGAGGGTAACTCCACTTCCACTGGGCAACATCTTCCCATATGGGCTGAATGAATGGGGGCGGGGGGAGGAAGAGCCATTCTGTTAGTGCAATCTTGTCACCTCCAATAGGAAGAAAATATTTTCCCTGAGTGGAACAAACTATCACACAGAGGCACATGTCGCTCTCTCGGGCCTCTCCCACATCCCACACACAATGAAGAATACCCTCTCCTCACATGAAAATACATTTATCACACACACGTATGTGTGTGTGTGTGTTTGTGCGCGCGTGTATATAAACAAATATATCATTTGGCCCCCTCCCCTCATTGGCCTGGCTGAAAGCTAAACCCCTGGGAAATCAAAGAAACAAAATGTAGCTTCTCCCATCTGGTGGCAATGTGCACAAGGGCAACTCCCCTCAGAATAAGATCAGTCAAACTTCATATACCAAAGGTACTTGATTCAATATAGATGTACTCTTTGGTTTTAGTTATACCAACAAAACATGCAATTTGTTTCCAAAGTAATGTCTGCATATAAAATAGACCTGAAACCAGCAACATCTGACACTGAACCCAGCTGTTCAACAGCATCATTTTTATGAAAAGAGAACTTCCCTTTCTATAAGACTTTTCACAATCTCAGGACACACAATGCAATTGAAAGCTAACAAGGCACTTTAAATGCTGTCATAACTGTAAAGCAAGAAACGTGGCAGCCAAATTGCAGAAAGCTGAGCCCCATAAAAAGCAATATGACAACAACTGAAAAATCAGTGTTCTAGCGATATTTGTTTCGGATTAACATTGGCCATGACACCTTCCGTGGGATCCTTTACATGTACCTGAGGGGGCAGACAGGGCCTTGATTTAACATCCTTTCTAAAAGATGCCGCCTCCAACAGTGCAACACTCCCAAAGTACTGTATTGGATGATCAGTCTGCGTGTTCAAGTCTCTGGGGTAGGTCTCAACTCCGAGTGCTACCCACTGAGCCACAGCTGACACCTTGCATTCACGATGAGTGAAAATGAAAGAAATGTGCATTACTGTGACTTCCATTACTTGGTTTAAAATTGGTTTGAATTAGAGTTCAGGTAATATTTCTGTTGCAGCCCATTTTCTGAGCCAATTCACAGTAAGATTCAGTTTCTTAGATCATAATTCTGTCCACCTCTATTCCCTCTATACAATGAGCGATGAAAGCATCAGGCAACTCTCAGAATCACTAAGATCATAAATGAACTGTCCAACATTCAGTGCATGTCTGTCTCCTTTCATTCCAAACTGCAAGGCAATTGCAGCCCTTGGATGGCTGATTTCCAAGCAACAATCCACTTTTTTCAAAACAAAAATAAAAATACCTGGAAAGACTCAGCAGGTCTGACAGCATCTGCGGAGAGGAACACAGTTAACGTTTCGAGTCCGTATGACTCTTCAACAGAACTAAAGAAAAATAGAAAAGAGGTGAAATATAAGCTGGTTTAAGGGGGGTGGGACAAGTAGAGCTGGATAGAGGGCTAGTGATAGGTGAAGATGGCCAAAAGATGTCATAGACAAAAGGACAAAGAGGTGTTGAATGTGGTGATATTATCTAAGGAATGTGCTAATAGGTGACATTAAAGGTAGAAAGCAGGACAAGCAAGGTACATACAGATAGCCTTAGTGGGGGTGGGATGGAGGGAACGGATCAAAATAGGCTAAAAGGTAGAGATAAAACAATGGATGGAAATACATTTAAAAATAATGGAAATAGGTGGAAAAAGAAAAATCTATATAAATTATTGGAAAAAAGGGGGATCGAAAAGGGGGTGGGGATGGAGGAGGGAGCTCATGATCTAAAGTTGTTGAACTCAATATTCAGTCCGGAAAGCTGTAAAATGCCTAGTCGAAAGATGAGGTGCTGTTCCTCCAGTTTGCGTTGAGCTTCACTGGAACATTGCAGCAGGCCAAGGACGGACATGTGGGCATCAGAGCAGGGTGGAGTGTTGAAATGGCAAGCGACAGGGAGGTCTGGGTCATGCTTGCGGACAGACCGAAGGTGTTCTGCAAAGCGGTCACCCAATCTGCGTTTGGTCTCTCCAATGTAGAGAAAGCCGCATTGGGAGCAGCAAATGCAGTAGACCAAATTGCGGGAAGTGCAAGTGAAATGCTGCTTCAACTTTTTTCAACTCTTATTGACACAAAATGAAGCATTGCCAACCTATCAGTGCACAACATTTTAATTGTAGGGGAATGTAACCCCTTCCTAATAACATTATAACTGACCCATTTCTGAAATATAAGAAGCCATGCAGAATGCAACTACACTTAGCTAAAATATGTAAATATGTAAAGTAGCATTCATGTAGCTGGGGTAAACAGCTGAAATATTACTGGAAGGAATACTGTGTATCAAATCAAAAATTAAACAGGCAAATCTATTCAGTTAAACTAATTAAAGAGTAAATCTCTGACTGTATTAGATACCTCAGTGCCCTGATGTGATATTCTTGCAGTTGCTCAGAGCTCTCTCCAAGTGCACCTTGTCACCTTGTGCAATGTGTGCTGCCACCATCTACTGGCAGCAAAATGCCATGGTATCACTTTTCTTAAACTTCAAATCCCACATAAAAGCACTGCATAAAGCCTGTACCGTCAAAGTGGTCATCTGCCTTTGCCTGTTACTTTTAAAATTTCACTTTTTAAAATTTGTTCTTGAACTATGAGTGTCACTGGCAAGGCCAATATTTGTTGGCTAACATTATTTGCCCTTAAGATGGTAGTGAGCCACCTTCTTGAATCGCTGTAGTCCATGTGGTGCATGCATATATACAATGCTGTTAGGAAGGGAGTTCCAGGTACTTTGACCCAGCAACAGTGAAGGAGCAGCAACATAGTTCCAAGCCAGGTTGATGTGTGACTTGAAGCAGAACTTGCAGATGGTGGTGTCCCCGTCTGTCTGCTGCCCTTGTCCTTCACAGTGGTAGAGGTCATGGGTTTAGGAGGTGCTGTCGAAGAAGCCTTGGTGAGTTGCTGTAGTTCATCTTGCAGATGGTACACACTGCTGCCACTATGATTCAATGGTGGAGGGAGTGGATGTTGGAGGTGGTGGATGGGAAGCCAATCAAGCAAGCTGTTTTGTCCTGGATGGTGTCGAGCTTCTTGAGTGTTGTTGGAGCTGCACTCATCCAGGCAAGTGGGGAGTATTCCATCACACTCCTGACTTGTGCTCTGTAGATGGTAGACAGGCTTTGGGAAACCAGGTGGTGCGCTGCAGAATTCCCCACCTCTGACCTGGTTCTTGTAGCTATATTATTTGAATAGCTGGTCCAATTAAGTTTCTGAGCAATTATAATTACTTAATGGCTATTTACTTGAGCTTGAAAAGGCCATTGACTCTCTCGCAGCAAGGAAAGCACCTGGAAAAGGACCTAATACTAGCTGAAAGCCCCACCTGCTGCCTTCTCCTGCATGACCTCCTCTTCCTCTGGAGAGAAGGCTCTGTCCCACAGGATATGCGTGACGCAAAACATTATCACATTTCACAAGAACAAAGGTGATCAAGGAGATTGCAACAACTTCCAGGCTCTCTCATTCCTCATTGGGAAGGCCTTTGTCAGATTCATTCTAACAAGGCTCCAATGACTAGCCAACAGAATATACCTGGAGGCACAGTGTGATTTCAGAGCAGGCAGATCTACGGTATACAATGATCTTCTTGTTACGTCAGCTTCAAGACAAGTGCAGGGAGCACCAAACACCACTCTGCTTTCGTGGATCTCTAAAGCATTTGACCCACGAGCAGGACAGGCCTTTGCTGGATACTAGAGAAAAATCAGCTGTCCTCCCAAGTTTTGCAGTCTCGTATGGTCCTCCCACAATAACCAGTTTGACAGCTCCACCTCTGACGGTTTTAAACTCAAGAATGGGGCAAACAAGGTTGTGTCTTAGACTTTGTTTGGTATCATGACCTCTGTCCTCCTGACCTATGCTTTCCCTGCCAACATGGAAGGAGTGTACCTCCACACATGATCAGATAGGAAACTCCTTAACCTATCAAAACTCAAAACCAAGACAAAAGCACAGCATGTACTGACCAGAGAACTTCTGTATGCTGATGCTGTAGTTGCCCAGACAGAATAACAGCACCAAAGGCTCATGGGTCATCTGTGTCATGTTCACCCTCACCGATGACAAAACTGAAGTTATGGACAGGGTGTTGTGTCTCCACCTGTGATCAGACTCAACAACACACCACTGGAAGTAGTCAGCAAATTCTACCACCTTGAATCTATGATGACAGACAACCTGAAGAGCTCAGCACATGCATTGGAAAGGCAGCGACCAACTATGGCCAACTAACAAAATGGGCATGGAGAAAACCAACTGACCAGGACCACCATGCTTATCTACAATGTCAGCATCCTCAGCACACTGCTGTTCAGGGGCAAAGTCTGGACAACCTATGCCTAACCAAGATAAAAGGCACAATAACTTGTATCTCCACTGCCTCCGGTGCATCCCACGGAAAAACAGTCGTCAATGAAGCAGTCCTTTCTAGGGTAAACATGCCGAGCGCACTAGCATCAAACAAAGGCGGCTTCATTGAGTTTGGCATGTGCACAGGATGGAAGATGGCCACATCCCCAAGGATATGCTATACTGGGCAGTAACCCATGGCAAGAGTCCAGCAGAGTACCCAAAGCTCCAATTCAAGGATGCTGTCAAGAGATATGAAAGCCCTCAACATCAATCACGACAAGTGGAAACCTCTAGCTGAGATCAATGCAAATGGCGACGCCAGCTGGAGCACAAATTCACCATCACAATGATGTGGTTTCAGAAACTCCAGAGCAAACACCAACCCTGCAAACAAGGCTTCAGTAGAGATTATCCCGCACTACTGGCAAAGGACATTTGCAGCACTTATGGCGGACTTGCCTTTCCAGAATCGACTTGTACAGCCATCAAAAACAGTCCAGATGACCTCATCTGACCTCATCAAAATTCTATCGCTGCATTCCCTGGATCTCTCACAGATGGAAAGATGCCAATTAATCATGGTCCAGTTAAGTTTCTGGTCAATGATAACCCTAAGATGTTGATGGTAATTCAGCGATGGCAATGCCATTGAATGCCAAGGAGAGGTGGTTAGATTCTCTCTTATGATTACTTGGGAGACATATGGTGCGAAAGCTGCATGCCACTGATCAGTCCAGGCCTGATGCTGTCCAGATTTTGCTACATGCAGGCAAGGACTGCTTCAATGTCTGAGGAATTGCAAATGAAACTGAACACTGTGGAATTAGTGAACATCCCAACCTTGGACCTCATGATGCAGGGGAAATCATCGATGAAACAGCTGAAGATGATTGGGCCTAGGGACAATTCCCGAAGGAACTCCTGCAGCAATGTCCTGGGGCTGAAATGATTGGCTTCCAACAACCACAACCACATTCCTTTGTGCTATGTATGACTCCAACCAGAAAAGATTCCGACTCCTTAATTCCTAGTGGCCTCAATTTTGCTAGAATTCCTTAATGCCACACTAAGTCAAATGCTGCTTTGATGTCAAGGGCGGCCGCTCATCTCCCCTCTAAAATTCAGCTCCTTTGGCCATGTTTAGGCTAAGGCTGTAAAAAGCTCTGGAGCTGAATGGTCCTAACTGAGCACAGGTGAGAAGGTTGTTGCTGATAGCACTTGATAGCATTCTCAACTACATCTTCCATCATTTTACTGATGTTTGTGACTGAATTTGCCCTGTTTTTTGTGGACAGGACATACCTGGCCAATTTTCCATTGTTGAGAAGATGCTAGTGTTGTAGCTGTACTTGAATAGCTCGGCTAGGTGTGCAGCTAATTCTGGAGAACAAGTTTTCAGTACTATTGTCGGGATATTTTCAGGCCCTATAGCCTTTGCAGTATCGAATGCCTTCAGTCATTTCTTGATCACAGGTTGAATCAAACTGTCTGAAGAATAACATATATGTTGGTGGGGACCTGAGGAAGAGGCCAGAGATGGATCATCCACTCAGCCCTTTTGGCTGAAGAACACTGCAAATCATCTCCTTGTCTTTTACACTCATGTACTAGTCTCCCCCATCATTGAGGATGGGTATTTTTGTGGAGCGTCCTCCTCCAGTTGGTTGTTTAACTGTCCCTCATCATTTGTGACTGGATATGACAGAAGTCTACAGCTTTTATCTGATCCATGGTTGTGGGACCACTTAGCTCTGTCTATAGCATGCTGCTTCCACTGCTAGCATGCATGCAGTTCTGTGTTGCAGATCACCAGGCTGGCACCTTATTTTAAGTATGTCTGATGCTGCTCCTGTTGCAACATGGCCTGCACTGTAAATTGGGCCTATGGATAATTCATTCCCAATGTTCATAGTTATTTCTCATTTGGAAGGAAAATTGTGCTATAAATGACAAGCTTTGACCTTTTGGGAGGATCGATTAAACAATGAAGGTACGACTTATGGGGCAGAGCGAATGCTTTGTTGGCCATTGATTTAAAGGCAGGTTACTATTAAACTCAGGCATTTAGTACTGACAACTAATGTACTTATAAATACAACCTGTTTTCACTAACCAGAGTGTTAACCAGTAAGTTAGAGTCAAGCTTGACAAACTTCGTAAAACTTAAATTCTATTAAGTAAAATACTTAAATAGTCACTTTTTTCAGCTTTCATTTTTACATTGTGATGGGTGCTGTTAGCAGTCATGCATTTACCTATGCAAATGTGCAACCAGAAGGATAATGCAGTGGAATTATGTGATATTGTATGACAAAGTGATGCAATACAATAGCAATAACCATAGAGATAAAATTCTAAATTAGGTATTCATCCAGCCATGCATCCTGTTACACCTTACATTGTACTGAGGAGAAGGCTAGCCATGAACAGTCAAGTTTCATTGCATCTCTTTTGTACGAATATTCAAGTCCTAATCCTAGTGCCAGGCATTTTCATGCCCCCCTAAATAAGACAAAATATATCCTGGTGAGCTTCATATTAATGCAGCTCAGTGCTTGTACAAACTGGCTGAAGGCCAACTCCATTTTGTTGGTTTAAATATAATCAGTTATAAGTTTTTCATAGAACCAAATAGCACAAAAGGCCATTTGGTCCATCATGCCTATGCCAGCTTTTTTAAAGAACAATCCAATTCGTCCCGCTCCCCCCATCCTTTCCCCAAGTGCTCTGCAAATTTTTCTCAAGTATTCATCCAATTCCCTTTTGAAAGTTATTATTGAATCATCTTTAACAAGCCTTTCAGGCAGTGCATTCCAGATCACAACTCACTGCATTAACAAAGCTCTCATCTCATCTTTGACTCTTTTGTCAATTACCTTTCTGTGTCATCTGGTTACTGTCCCTTCTGCTACTCAAAACAGTGTCAAGTTATTTACTCAATCAAAACCTTCCATGATTCGAAACGCAACAGAATTACATACTGAGAAATTACATAAAGCCCAGAAACTTGCCATTTGGGCCGACTGGTTCATATGGGGGTAACAGATTGGCTTGAATAGAAGGTTGGCTGGCTAACAGGAAGCAGAGAGTAAGCATAAATGGGTCTTTTTCAGATTGGCAAAGTGTAACAAGTGGTGTGCCACAGGGATCAGTGCTGGGACCTCGACTGTTTACAATTTATATAAGTGACCTGGATGAAGGGGTGGTTGACAAATTTGCTGATGACACAAAAATAGGTAGGAAAATAAGTTGTGAAGAGAACATAATGGGGCTACAAAAAGACAGGCTAGGCTTGTATCCGCTAGAGTTTAGGAGATTAAGAGGCAATTTGATTGAAACATATAATATCCTGAAGGGTCTTGACAGGGTGGATGTGGAGAGGATGTTTCCTCTTGTGAGAGAATCTCAAACTAGGGGTCACTGTTTAAAAATAAGGGGTCGCCCATTTAAAACAGTAATGGAGCAAAATCTTTTCACTCAGAGTTGAGAATCTTTGGAACTCTGCTTCTACCACCTTTTCAAGAAGAGAGTCTTTGAATATTTTTAAGGCGGAGGTGGATCGATTCTTGATAAGCAAGGGGGTGATAGGTTATCGGGGATGCAGATTGGAGGTAATCAGATCAGCCATGATCTTATTAAATGGCGGAACAGGCTCGAGGGCCTGAATGGCCTCCTCCTTTTTCGTATGCTCCCATCCCTTTTCATCTAACCCATTGGCATAGCCTTCTATTCCTCGCTCCCTCATTAGCTTATTTAGCTTCCCCTTAAAAGCATCTCTATTATTCACCTCAAATGCTCCTTGAGGTGCTGAGTTCCCCATTCTCTCTCTAGGGTAAAAAAAAAACTCTCTCCTGAATTCTCTATTAGACTTATTGGTGACTGTATCATGTTTATGGCTCTAGTTTTGGACTCGCCCCACCCGCACTAAACTCTGTCCATTTTAACGATCTCTCTATCAGCTCTCCAAACTTTTCAGTCTTTCCTGGTAGGTAGGACCTCTTAGTTCTGTTCTCATCTGCAGTGCTCCTGAATCTATTCTATAATATGGAGGCCAGAGCTGTGCCTAATATTCAAAATATGGTCTGCCAAAAATAGCAATAATTAACTGAAGGAGTTGGCATTGCCAGTGCTTGGAAACTCTTTTCAGATGATGTTGCCTAGGGGATGGTGAGTAAATGCAAAGTAGGAGGAGGCCCAAGGATAGACTTTTAGCAGACAAGGTAACAGTGTGGTTCAATGAGTTCCTCGGACATCAAAAGTCCTAGAATGTAATGTAAAATGGGTTTGTAAAATTCTGTTGACAGTACACAGCAACTTCATCAGCACAAGAAGATAGATGCTTTTTGCAGATGGCAAACATTACCCATGTGTTTCTCTCAGGTGCTCTGTATTTGTAACATTCTTGGTTTCCTACTTATCAAATGAGTATGCAATGTTATCTAAATCCAAAACCCAACCCTGGACATATGGTGCGGCACTTTAATAACATTGAAATATGAGGTGATTAGCAACTCCTGAATGGATGTGACACAAAATTTAAGTCATTATGTAACAGGTTGGAAATCACTCAAAAGCTTCAGTATTGAATGTCACTGCTACTCCATTCCAAAAACACAATATTAATCTGATGTTCAGCACAAGCCTTTCACAGGTAATGCAAACACAAAGCATCAACAAGGCGGGGGAGGAGGGGTGAATGACAGAGCTACATGATAGAGATAGGACACACACACACACACGGACACACTGAATGGTTGACAAAATGAGCCAAATTGGTTGGAAAGTATAAAGGTCTAGAATCACACGCATCTCAAGTACAGTGTTTGTACACAACTCCTCCCATTCCTACACATTAGCACACAGAACTCCAACATGGAGCTAGGAGAGCCGCCTTTAAGCTGAATGTGACAGGAAGGAATATATATAGATATCTCAATCTGGCCACTTGATAAACTTATTACTTTTTAAAAAATGAACAAATGGCTGGACTGATAAAATGGCCGTCGCTGATCACGTGATGGTGGTTTTGGAAGTTTTTCAGCAGTTTAAAAACGGACAAAGGTTAACACGTCAAACATCCGGGATGTAACACTCCTTGCACTGTATAAACATTCCAGCCAAGCCAACACAAGGGATAGTAGATGAGAACCCTGCACACCAGCCAGCTATGGACAAAGGCAGCACTATTTGTGACTCATCTCCAACGTTGTGCTAGTGGTTCCACAGTTACCTGCTCAAAACATAATGGGTCTTAACAAGGGTGCCTCGTTAGCTAATAGTTTGACACATGACCAAGACTTGAGCTGTTTGAATTGCTTTAATTATACAGCTTTCGAATTCCATCTTCAGTCCGCTGTTTGACACCAACTGGCAGGCCACACAAAAACAAGCTCTGGCCAGGTTGGATAACTACACTCCATCAATCCTGAAATAAAAGCAGAAAATGCTGGAAAAACTCAGCAGGGTATGGCAGCATCTGATCTCTCTCCACAGATGCTGCCAAAACTGCTCAGTTTTTCCAGCATTTTCTGTTTTCTTTCAGATTTCCAGCATCCATAATATTTTGTTTTTATCTCCATCTAATCTGACTCTGCTGGGGGGATTTTCTACTGTCACCTACAGAACTGCTTCAATCTCTGCATGCCTACTTCATCTTGGGACAGCACCACCACTGGAAAAGTGAATCTTACACCATCAGTCTTCAGCCAGCTGAACTCTATAAAGAATTCCTCATTGGACTTTGATTCTGGACTCTGGACTCACATGAAACCATAACTCTTACTTTTATCGTGGTCTTTGCCCCGAACCCTTTTCCTTCCCTTATCCGTCTTTTATTGTATGAATGTAAAAGGGGCGAACATTGTGAAACCCCTTCCTGCGTTGTGTGCAAAATAAACTACCCCTTTTAATTTACTTTATCTCAAGTTTGCTGTAGGGTTATTAATTGAGGATTGGATATCTCCAAAACTGAAGGGTTGGGAAAAATATGCCACCACTTATAAAGGGGAAAATAAAAAATCAAAAACATCTTTCTATGGACAGGTAATGAGTGGAGAAATCAGGGCTGTTTAAATTAATACCCTTCTGTCTGTAAAATGAAGCAGATTTTAATTCAAGATTATCATAAAAATAAGTATATTTCTTAAACAGGCTGAGTACTGACTAAAAGGCCCCAGCCTCCAGGCTTCATCTGCCTACCATTATGGTGCACAGTATTCCACGCTGAAATGTTTAGCTCACTTTTGGGAATCGATCTGCACAAAGCGTTAGTTCTAAATGACTGAGCAGGGTGCAAGCCAACCCAGTGTTTCTGCTGCGGCACCACACATTCCCTCAACATCTCTGCCAGAACTTTACTACGTGGCTTCATGTAAACAAAGATTCAATCCTTGGGAGGATTACAGTGCATTGCTTAAATACTGGATGCCAGTGAATTCTGTTGTGATCTACTGCTTGCCCCTGAGTTCCACTGTTAATACAGGTTCCTTTCTGGTTTCTGTTACTTAACAAATGCACATTTCTTCTATAAAGCCTGTCTCCAAACTTTCCCCTTACCAGCCTTGCAGCTTTCCTCTCCCAGTGCTCTGCCCCTTTCCTCCTCCAGATTGGGTAGTTAGTGCATGCTGAACACATTGAGGAGGACATTGCTCCGAGAAGGATCTTATTAGCTGCTCTCCATTGAAACTGACTTTCCACACAAAACAGAATAAGTCCAGGTATAAACAAACAAACAGTCCCCAGAAAAAATATGCACACCTGTAAAAACAGATACCAAAACCCAAACAACTTGCAATTAAAATCACAGGCAGCCTTCAATGCACCAAGTCCTTTTACAACTTAAACACGAGACATAGTGAGAATCACCAGCAGTTATTGTGAAAGAGACATCTTTTGTGAAATGGGGATCTATTTCCCCAGTATCTACATTGACAGGGAAGCGTTCTATTTCTGGGATTACATGGTTGTATCCCAGGGATAGAGTAGTTTCACTGCCACCACGGATGTTGGGAAAAGAGTCTCAATTCCATTAATTTTTTTTAAAAACAGTAAATGCTTTGACCAGTTAGAAAATAAGGACACCTGAAAAGAAAACAACTGATGCCAGTAATTTCACTGTATACAGAACTATAAATATAAAATAAGTAGAGAAATATAAAAGTGGAGAAACATAAGATAGTCAATCTTCTTTAGGGTTGTACATAGGGGGCAGAGACTAAGTCTAGTCTTTAAATGATGGTGTTAGAGGGCTGTAATATTTGGATTGAAGTCATACGTTCTGTGCTTTTTACATGTCTCTTTCTTTGGTGCCACCTAACGACAAATGGAGCAGGGGAGCAAAGGGGCGAAATTCTCTCTCGGACAGATGCCGAGGAGGCTATTGGGCATGAAATGGGGGTGCTCCGCCAATGGTGACGAGTTTATACAGGAGGTTTCCATTAAAGGTATGGACAGGGGAGTCGATAATGTGAAAAATTGATAACTGAAAGTAAGGTTTTAAAGACACAAAATGCCTGAAGACAAAAGGTGTTGACCATCAGCAAGCACACACAAGTGTAAAGTCTGGAGGGTGAATCAACATTTTAAACACATTTTTACTCGTGTATCACACTTTTTCATTGGGCAGCAACATGGAAAAGAATTTTATTGCTCTGCTAAATGCAGAAGGGTAAGATAAATTTGCATTAGGAAGTATTCACATTACTATGTTTTATATATACTTTTATGACCATATGTAATAGGTGAAGTCTTGGTACATGTCGATCATGCACTAAATATTATTACAGGTCAAAAATAACCAAAAATAAACAGGCCTTTTGCGCAATGAAATATCCCAAAGAGTTTGGGCCTATAACCATACAAGCAATTTATTAACCCCCAAGCCACTTCGATTTACAAAACAAAAACAAAAATACCTGGAAAACTCAGCAGGCCTGACAGCATCTGTGGAGAGGAACACAGTTAACATTTCGAGTCCGTATGACTCTTCAACAGTTGAAGAGTCATACGGATTCAAAATGTTAACTGTGTTCCTCTCCGCAGATGCTGTCGGGCCTGCTGAGTTTTTCAGGTATTTTTGTTTTTGTTTTGAATTTCCAACATCCGCAGTTTTTTGCTTTTATCACTTCAATTTACAAGCAGTTACAGGGGGTGTTTGGGTTGTGGTAAAGGAACAGGCAAGGTTAGCAGCCAAGCCCCAGAATTGTGCTCCAGACGGCTGACAAGATGAGCTGCAAGGGATTAGCTAGTAACAGAGATTATGTTATGTTCCCTCTGAGTTTCTTCAGTCTACCCAGCCAGAAAGACACGTTTTTACACTTCTTTCCCATACCTCCATCACAATGTATATTCCAATGCACATTAACTCGCCCACCAATCACAATAATTGAGTACAGTTTTTTCACTTCTGCGCCAAGTTCAAAACTTAAACACACTTCCCGGCTGCCCAGTCATAGACTTAATACCCGCAGCTGCAGGCATCCTTCGTTGCATTTCACCAGGAGAATGGGTTAATGAGTGCTACTGTACTAACAGGTGCTTAAGGTGATGGCAAGTGCTGACCACACAGCAGTCTGAAATGTAGCCTTAAATTCAACTTGCAATTGAAAACAATTAATTTTGGCTCGCATCCATTCTTGTTTGGGAATAAAGAAAACTATCATTGCTTTTTAAACAAGGCCTTAATTTGTAAGGACAGGATGCCATCTAGTGGCAGAAACAAAATGTTTGTCCTAGAAATTTTAATTTCTAATCAATCTACTTTAGTTTGATCATTAACACTTATGATGGTGTTTCTAAAATGGGCAATCATTTATATTTTGGCCAGCCATGTATACCGACAACCAGGACAAGCATTCCAACACCTTGATTGAAGCAGCAATCTTGAATTGGCTAGAAATTAACTTACATTTTTTTTCAGGCTGTGGCGAATATTTCTTGAACTCAGTATTGAAGTTCAATGCTGCAAGTCCTTCCTGCTTACGGACTGAAGTGTGACCTAGTACACACCATAGCTGGTAACATACAATTGAACTTAACACACTTAGTATAATTTATTCACTTCAATCTACAGAAAGTTTGGGGGGGGAAGACAGTGGGAGGAGAGGCTGCAAATTTTACTTGATGGCCAAAGGAAAACCAGCAGAGGTAACTGAATTGATGGTCTTCATCTTAGTCACAAAGAAATGCATGAGTCCTTGTGCTTGCTGTTGATGAGAGGGAAGGATGCAGAGGAGACGAGTTTGAAGAGATTGTAATGAAGAAAGCAAGCTGGAAGTTATCTTAAAAGCAAAAAACTGTGGATGCTGGAAATCCAAAACAAAAACAAAAATACCTGGAAAAACTCAGCAGGTCTGGCAGCATCTGCGGAGAGGAGCACGGTTAACGTTTTGAGTCCGAATGACCCTTCAACAGAACTGTTCTGTTGAAGGGTCATTCGGACTTGAAACATTAACTGTGCTCCTCTCCGCAGATGCTGCCAGACCTGCTGAGTTTTTCCTGGAAGTTATCTTTTCTCCTCAGGGTGATCTTGGAGTACTGAACAGTGGCAGAGAAGAATGAGCCCGACAGCTCTCAATATGATCCAGTCCCATTGAGTGATAGATGGCTCAGCCAAATGCATGCTAGATATGCCGAGGTGTACACCCCTTGAACCTGTGGGATCAAAGATTGTGGAACAACGGAGAGAGTAAAGATTTTCACTGTGGACAAAGGTGGAGATGAGGATGTTTATTAAGCAGATTAAGAGCTGAAACATTGTGTTAAATGAAAGGTCCACATCTAAGCAGTTAGCATTGTGAAAGTTCAATCACAAGTAGCTTGAAGGATTTTTCCAGGAATGGCACAAAACAACATGATGTCAGAGTGGGATCAGAAAATATGAGAGATAAGGCATACGAGGAAGTGATTGGAGATAACCTTGTCTACAATCTACATAAGGCAACACAACACATTCAAGGTAAGAGGGTGGGCATGAATACAGCTAGGAGAATTTACATGCAGACAGGAGGGCGGTAGAATCAGGAGTGCAGCAACACGCATGAATCTGAGAGCAATGCAAGTCAAGATGGAGACAGATCAAGTAAGTATGATCACGTACGGGTGCCTTTGAATGACCATATATCATTCAAAGGGTCGCTTCCTCCTGAAATTGCTATATAAATGAGTCTGTGATTGAAATTTTGAGCTCATTGAAAGCTCTCCCCACATGCCTATAATAAAAGACTTTCTGACTTACTCCGGACTCCAAGTGGCTGTTGAACCAACTTCTGGAGTCTGCATTCACACAGTTAAACAAGGAGGTCCAGAAGTTGCTGTCAGTTTCAGAGGAAGAACAGTGAATGCTGACAGTTCCTTTATCATTTCTATTGCAAACTAAAGGTCAGTGTCTTCACTGCACACTAACTGGAAGCTCCTGGTTTCTGGCCATCTCCCACATGCTAAAGATGTATATGGAAGACATGAGGCAGGAAATGGCTGCGCAGCACATTCAGTTGTCAACTGCAAGTCAAATGTGGAAAAAGGGAGTTGGATATACACTTGAAAAGAAAAACAATTTGCAAGACTATAGGGAAAGAGAGGAATGGGATAAATTGGATATTTTGGTCAAAGAATAGGCACAGGCTTGATGGGTGAAATACCTTTCTTCTGTGCTGAGCTGTGTGGCACCACCTGATCTTTGTCCACAGGACCAATGGACGTCAACTGTAGCTAAAAATTAACCCTCAGCTCACTTTATGGTGGTGAACCAAGAAGCAGACAATAGGAGCTCTGATATTTGAGAGATCTGCACCATATGTAGCCTAGAAATTGAGCTCCTTTGTCTTATCCCCATGAATGTAATAAGGATTTTTTTAAATTCATCCACATGAAGTGGGCTGCGCTGGCCAGGCCACCATTTATTGCCTATCCCTTGTTGCCCTCAAGGTGGTGGTGGTGAGCTGCCTTCTTGAACTGTTGCACTCCATGTGCTGTAGGCACATCCAAAGTGCTAAGGGAGAGAGTTCCAGGATTTTGACCCAGTGACAGTGAAGGAATGGCGACATATTTCCAAGTCCTGATGTTGAGTGACTTGGAGGGGAACTTCCAGATGGTACAGCTTCCATCTATCTGCTGCCCTTGTCCTTCTAGAAGGTAGTGTTCGTGGGCTTGGAAGGTGCCGTCTATAGAAACTTGGTGACTTCCTGCAGTGCATCTTGTAGATGGTACACACTGCTGCTACTGTGCATCAGTGGTGGAGGGAGTGAATGTTTGTGGATGTGGTGCCAAGCAGGCTTTCTCCTGAATGATGTCAAGCTTCTTGAGTGTTGTTGGAGCTGCACTCATCCAAGCAAATGGGGAGTATTCCATCACACTCCTGACTTGTGCCTTGTAGATGAGGACAGGCTTTGGGGAATCAGGAGGACAGTTACTCATCGCGGAATTCCAAGCAGCTGACCTGCTCTTGTAGTCACAGTATTTAGATGGCTAGTCCAGTTCAGTTTCCGGTCAATGGTAATCTCCAGGATGTTGATAGTGGGGGAATTCAGTGATGGTAATGCCATTGAACGTCAAGGGGCGATGGTTAGATTCTCTCTTATTGGAGACAGTCATTGTCTGGCACTTGTGTAGTGCGAATGTTACTTGTCTCTTGTCAGCCCAAGCCTGGATATTGTCCAGGTCTTGCTGCATTTGGACATGGACTGCTTTAGTATTTGAGGAGTCACGAATGGTGATGAACATTTTGCAATCATCAGCAAACATCCCCATTTCTGACCTTATGGTGGAAGGAAGGTCATTGAAGCAGCTGAAGATGGTTGAGCCGAGGGCACTACCCTGAGGAACTTTGCCATGATATCCTGGAGCTGAGGTGACTGATCAACAACTACAACCATCTTCCTTTGTGCTAGGTATGACTCCAACCAGTGGAGAGTTTTCTCCGATTCCCATTGACTCCAGTCTTGCTGGGGCTCCTTGATGCCACACTTGGTCAAATGCAGCCTTGATGTCAAGGGCAGTCACTCTCACCTCAGTTCAGTTCAGCTCATTTGTCCATGTTTGAATCAAGACTCTAATGAGATCAGGAGCTGAGTGGCCCTGGCGGAACTCAAACTGGGCATCAGTGAGCAGGTTATTGCCAAGCAAGTGCCACTTGATAGCACTGTTGATGGCCCTTCCATTACTTTACTGATGATCAAGAGTAGGCTAATGGGGCGGTAATTGGCCAGGTTGGATTTGTCCTGCTTTGAGAGTACAGGACATACCTGCGCAACTTTACACATAGCCGGGTAGATGCTAGTGTTGTAGCTGTACTAGACCAGCTTGGATAGGGGCGTGGCAAGTTTTGGAGCACAACTGTTCAGTACTCATCCGAATATTGTCAAGGTCAATAGCCTTTGTACCATCCAGTGCCTTCAGCCATTTCTTGACATACATGGAGCAAATCGAATTGGCTGAAGACTGACATCTGTGATACTGGGGACCTCTGGAGGAGGCTGAGGTGATCATCCACTTGGCACTTCTGGCTGAAGATTGGAGCAAATGCTTCAGCCTTATCTTTTGCATTGATGTGCTGGGCTCCCTCATCATTGAGGATGGGGATATTTGTGGATCTGATCTGATCCATTGGTTGTGGGATTGCTTGGCTCTGTCTATCACTTGCTGCATATGCTGTTTGGCACACTCAATTTTAGTTATGCCTGGTGCTGCTCCTGGCATGACCTCCTGCACTCTTCATTGAACTAGGGTTGATCCCCTGGCTTGACGGTAATGGCAGAGTGGGGAGTATGCCTGGCCGTAAGGTTACAGAACGAGTTTGAGTACAACTCTGCTGCTGCTGCTGATGGCCCACTGCGTCTCATGGATGCCCAGTCTTGACTTGCTCGATCTGCTTGAAATCTATCCCATTTAGCACTGTGGTAGTGCCACACAACACGATGGAGGACATCCTCAAAGTAAAGGCGGAACTTCATCTCCACAATGACTATGCAGTGGTCATTCCTACCAATAATACCATGAACAGATGCATCTGCAATCCCACAACCAATGGATCAGATCTAAGCTCTGCAGTTCTGCCACCTCCAATCATGAATGGTGGTGCACAATTAAACAACTCACTGGAGGAGGAGACTCCACAAATATTCCCATCCTTAATGATGAGGGAGCCCAGCACATCAATGCAGGTTGGTGAGGATGAGGTCAAGCATGTTTTTCCCTCTTGTTGGTTCCATCACCACCTGCTGCAGACCTAGTCTCGCAGCTACATTCTTTAGGACTCGGCCAGCTCAGTCAGTAATGTTGCTATCGAGCCACTCTTGGTGATGAACATTGAAGTCCCCCACCCAGAGTACATTCTGCGCCCTTGCCACCCTCAGTGCTTCTTCCAAGTGAACATGAAAGAGCACTGATTCATCAGCTGAGGGTGGGCAATATATGGTAATCAGCAGGAGGCTTCCTTGCCCATATTTGACCTTATGCCATGAGGCTTCATGGGGTAATTCTGCATATAAAAAACCTCTAGTTCTAAATTAAATGTCACAGGGCTGCAATGAAGTGCAGCAAAACCTCTACTGCCATGCCGTCCCAGGAATGTATACTTGAAGGTCACTGGTAGTCATGAGGCATTCTCGGTCACAATTAATACACAACAGGGAGGTTTTCATAAAGTTTCAATCTCCATTTAGTTCTGATGAACATTTGCTGATCCAGAGGAGGATTTTCTATGCAGCATCAGTACGTGCACTGTTATTGGGGCTACAACTTGGCAAAGGGTTAATCTTAGCCATTTTGCAACAAAAATGAAAAGGATGTCATACAAGTCAAACCTCAAAACACTCTAGGAAAGTAGAAATAAGTTCCATACCATGGGGTTTGAGTCCGCAATCAGATCTCGCAGTGAATCCAGGAAGCCTTGATCCTCTACCATTTGGGCATTGATGTCATGCAGTTTGGCCACACAGACAGCAGCTGTTTTCCGGACATACGGGTCTTCATCTTTCAGACACTTGCGGAGAGGCTCACATAGGTATTCTGTTATCTTGTCCACACGGATACAGCCCATTGTACGAACTGCCAAAGCTCTGATCAAGGGGTTTGGATCTTCACAATCCTGTAAGAACAAAAGATTTAGGAATTTTGGTTAAAAGCAATGTTATGATCAGTAAACCCTTAAACACATCATTAGGATATTTGGATTCGTTAGTTGCCTTTAATTTCTAACTAACCATTAGTTCCAAGTGTTTCAATGAGGTTTTTTTGCAACTGTGTTTTGTTGTCTTAACATACCTTGATGAGGCTTTACTAATTCTAGACTTGAGATAATTGGTCTATAGATTTTCTTGAAACTATTTATTAAAATCTATTTACAAAGACCTCAGGCTAAGCACATGGTTTCCAGGACAGAGCCTCTAGGTCACCCGACTCTTGATGTCACACTTACATCATTAAAAGCATCATGGTCTCATTAATATAACCATTAACCCATTACTCCATTTCTCCAGTCCCACCCCAGTAGAATTTCTAAATGGTTACAATCCTTTGTAAAGCTATTTACATTACATTCCCGATGCCTGTAAACCTCCTGTACTGTTTATAGATTCTATCCAACTTCTACTCTTCCTCACCCCACCCCAGGCTTCAATCTCCAACAATCCAGTGTTCTCTGCTCTCTTGGAGGAAGTGCCAGACTTCTATGTTCTCTCATCTACACCTTGGAAGGCAAACACATTGGTGGTGTGGGATAGCAGCTTCTGACAACTGCATTCCTGGGCTGTGGCCCTTATGATGATAACTGTAAAGGTTGTGAAACCCATTCGATGAAAAAATGATTCAAGAGAAAACTTCAGGACATGGATGATCACACCCTCTTGAAAAGGGAGAACAAATTGACATTCTCTCTGTAGTCTTCTGCTTCTAATTTGCACATTGGGGGAAGCCCTGAGAATATGAAGCATCTTCAACTTCTGTAACAAATTTCACAGCTGTATCATTCACTGCTGCTGTGATGATGAAAGTAGTATTCAATATATGAGACTTGAATAAATCTGGTAGACGAGAAGAACAACAAAGAACAGCCTGAAGACGTTGAGGGATACAAAGAAAAGATGACTTACCTATTACTCTTAGGGTAGGATGTGCACTCTGTCGAGAGTGGAATCATTTCCACACTTGATTCAGCTTGAGGGTGCTCTGCTGTCGGCAATGGGATAACGGTGTCAGCACGAGAAGGTAGGGCTGCACCATCTTCAACAACGGAATAAACCTCCAGAACTAGACATAATTCATTTGCAGCACTCTTCAGCTATACAAGTTCTGTAGTTTGGGCCTCTGTTTCTTCACTGAAAGACAATTTGAGTGTACCTATGACTTGCTGGTGAACTGTAGCTCACATTTCTACAAATTAATAAGCTCTATGGTTTGATCCAGCTTGGGGTCAAGCATCTCTTTCTCCCTGGAAAGCTTAGTGTGTCAGCAAGCAATTGTGGGCTCGGTGGGATAAGTAAACAAATTCACCTCTTCAGTGTCTTCAACGGTGGGCTGAAGCTCCTCAAAAAAGACAGATTTCGGCAGCATAGCGCAGTGGAGTCGAAGAGTGCAACAAGATCTTTCTTCCAACAGATCACCTGTTTCTGCAACAGCTTCATTCTCATGAACTTTCAAGAAAGAGCCAACTAAGGTCTAGAAACTCCTCAGGCAATGGTCACCATCTTTTTTTCAGTGCCTTCTAGCCTGTCTGCGGAAAGACAGAGATCTGCAATCTCCTCCTGTGGTCCAATGAATGGTGTTTCTACAACAAAGAGTGATTCACTGCATAATGAGTGAAGTTCAAGTGCTGCTGTTGTTTCAAAGTTTGTTGGTCCTCTAACCAACTTTGGAAATTCAAGTATTGTTTCACTGCTCTCAACTGAAACCTCATCAAATTTCTGTATAAGACCAATTCTTAAATACATTGGCCTGCTGAGAGAAATTTGCTCGTTCTGTAAGACAAAGGGTTTTGTTAATTTCTTTATCTTCATGCCTAAGGGTTGTAGTGAACTGGCCCTTTATTTTGAGTTCCATGTCTCCAAGCCCTTGTAGCCTTAAGTCATATAGTTGGATTTTTACCTCAAGCCAGTCCAATCTGCCCAACAAGCTGGACTCCAGGGCAGGAGTCTGTCTTAAATTCAGTTCCGTATCCCTGGACTTCCAACTCTACAGACCAGAACTGTGTACCAGTTTCTTTGATGTCTCCTAGGAAATCATCATATTGGAAGGATTTTTCTCCTATTTCTTGGACCTCAAAGTGGTTGGAACATATTCTAGCTTTCATGCCTTGAATAGTGTTTTAGATCTACAGAACTGTTCAAAATGTCCAGTCCTGCCACAGAGATAGCATTTGGTTATCCTGCTGGGCAGTCTTGGAGAGTATTGTCTGTTGGTGATGCATCTGGAGAATTTTAGCCGAGGGGAAAGAGTTCTCACCACCCCTTCAGTGGTTTTGGCAGGCTTTTCGGTGGGCAGGACTCCAGACTTTGGGCCTACATACTGACTTGAACCGTCCCGAGCCTCAACGGCTCACCAAATTTTACCCCAACTCCGTCTGTCTCCTGATCTGATTGGCCTTCTCTAACGTCAAATCCTCTTCAGATTGCAACAAATCCGACGGCGTGTCATCGAGCACACCAACTACAATGCAGTCTTGAATCAACACATGCTTTAAGGCTCCATAACAACAGGTTCTAGCCAATCAATATAAATAATTAATAAAGGAACCAATGGATTCACCAAACCTTTGGCTCCTCTTGCACTTTAACTAGATTTTCCTTAGAGATGAAGTACTTAATGAAAGCCCCATAACCTTGGCGTGTGATGCCAAGGTCTCCCAGACACCTTATCGCCCCAAGGCATCATCAGCTATTGCCCCAGCTGCGAATAAAAAGCTCCAGATCTGGCATTTCCCTTTTGCTCTATGTAAGCCCGAAGCTGCTCGGTGCCTTTCAAACTGTCTCTTCCAAATCTCCCATCACTGCCCTTGCTGCGGACTCTCGATGTGTTGGAAAGGTTATCGGTTGGGTAATGGCTGTCGACATTGTGTGCATCTCATTGCTCCCTTAGTTTTCAGTTGGATCTTTGTCGTTGCGAAGTCCTCACCTGTGGGCTACCAATCTGAGGCCTCAGTTTCTTAAACTGCAGCCTCCAGCTCTGCCAGTATTTTTCAATGAGGGTTTACTGTTACCATGTCTTCTTGTCTTACCTTACCTTGATGAGGCTTTGCTTATTCTATGATAGACTTGAGATAGTATATAGTATTTCTTGAAACTATTTATTCAGAACTATTTACAAAGACCTCAAGGTGAGCACATGATTTCCAGGGAACAGATTGTTCTCTTGGAGCTTTTTGGTCATCAGGTTCTTGCTGTCATATTTATATCAATAACATCATGGTCTCCCTAACATAATCATTAACTCAATACTCCACACTAAAAGCAGAGAAAGTTAATGATCTGGCTATTCTCAATAGAGAATTGAAGAGAATAATTGGATATGAAAATGCTTCAATAAGGTGCCGCTTTCAATCCCTGGGCTCTGCCAATTTGGACAATGTCAGCTGGTCCAGCAGCCTAAGTCTTTATAGTTAAAATCCTGGGAATCTGAAACAAAGTAGAATGTACTGGGATGCACAGCTGGCTAATCAGCAGCTGTGAAGAGAAAAAAAGACAGGTTATGAATTGCTATATTTGACTTCAGTGCCCCAGGACTAGGCAGGGCAAAGGTAATCCAGCCTCAGTTACTGCCCCAAATCACTAGTTTTTTTAAAATTCATTTATGGGATGTTGGTGTCACTGGCTAGGCCAACATTTATTGCCCATCCCGAATTGCCCTTGAGGTGGTGGTGGTGAACCTCCTCCTTGAACTGCTCCAGTCCACGTGGTGTAGGTACACCCACAATGCTGTTAGGGAGGGAGTTCCAGGATCTTGACCCAATGGCAGTGAAGAAACGGTGATATATTTCCAAGTCAGGATGCTGAGTGGTTTGGAGGGGAATTTCCAAGTGGTGGTGTCCCCATGTGTCTGTTGCCTTTGTCCTTCTGGATGGTAGAGGCCCTGAGTTCGGAAGGTGCTGTCAAAGAAGCCTTGGTGAGGTATTGCAGTGCATCTTGTAGATGGTACACACTGCTGCTACTGTGCGCTGGTGGTGGTGGGAGTGAATGTTTGTGGGTGTAGTGCCAATCAAGCGGGCTACTTTGTCCTGGATAGTGTCAAGCTTCTTGAGTGTTGTGGGAGCTACATTCATCCAGGCAAGTGGGGAGTATTTCATCACTCTTGACTTGTTCCTTGTAGATGCTGGGTAGGCTTTGGGAGTCAGGTGAGTTACTCGTCACAGGGTTCCCAGCCTCTAACTTGCTCTTGTAGCCACAGTATTTATAGTGCTAGTCCAGTTCAGTTTCTGGTCAATGGTAACTCCCAAATGTTGATAGTGGGGGATTCAGTGATGGTAATGCCATTGAATGTCAAGAGGCGATGGTTTGATTCTCTCTTGTTGGAGATGATCATTACCTGACACTTGTGTGGCGTGAATGTTACTTGCGACTTGTCAGCCCAAGCCTGGGTATTGTACAGGTCTTGCTGCATTTGGACATGGACTGCTTCAGTATCTGAGGAGTCACGAATGTTGAAGATTGTGCAGTCATCAGCGAACATCTCCAATTCTGACCTTACGTCATTGATGACGCCACTGAAGATGGTTGGACCTAGGGCACTACCCTGAGGAACTCTTTCAGTGATGTTCTGGAAATGAGATGTTTGACTTCCAATAACCACAATCATCTTCTTTTGCGCTAGGTATGACTCCAACCAGTGGAGAGTTTTCCCCCCAACTCCCATTGGCTCTACTTTTGCTAAGGCTCCTCGATGCCAAACTCAGTCAAATGCTGCCGTGATGTCAAGGGCAGTCACTCTAACCTCATCTCCGAAGTGCAGCTCTTTTGTCCATGTTTGAGCCAAGGCTGTAATGAGGTCAGGAACTGAGTAACCCTGGCAGAAAGCAAACTGAGTGTCAGTGAACAAATGCCACTTGATAACACTGTTGATGACCCCTTCCATCACTCTATTGATGATCAAGAGTAGACTGATGGTCAAGTTGTATTTGTCCTGCTTTTTGTGCACAGGACACACCTGGGCAGATGCTAGTGTTGTAGCTGTACTGGAACAGCTGGACTAGAGGCATAGCAAGTACTGGAGCAAAAGTCTTCAGTACTATTGCCAGAATATTGTCAGGACCCATAGTTTTTGCACTATCTAGTACCTTCAGCCGTTTCTTGATATCACATGGAGTGGATTGGTTGAAGAATTGCATCTGTGATGCTGGGGACTCCAGAGGCTGAGATGGATCATCCACTGGGCACTTTAGGCTGAAGACTGTAGCAAACGTTTCAGCCTTATCTTTTGCACTGATGTGCTGGGCTCCCCCAGCATTGAGGATGGGGATATTTGTAGAGTCTCTTCCTCCAGTGAATTGTTTAATTGCCCACATTCATTCACGACTGGATGTGGCAGGACTGCAAAGCTTAGATCTGATCCGTTTGTTGTGGAATTGTTTAGCTCTGTCTATATCTTGCTTCTTATGCTTCTGGCACGCAAGGAGTCCTGTGTTGTAGTTTCACCAGGTTGACACTTCATTTTTAGGTATGCCAGGTGCTGGACCTGGCATGCCCTCCTGCACTCTTCATTGAACCAGGGTTGATGATCCCCTGACCTGATGGTAATGGTAGAGTGGGGTATATGCCAGGCCATGAGATTACAGGTTGTGGTCAAGTACAATTCTGCTGTTGCTGATGGTCCACAGCACCTCATGGATGCCCAGGCTTGAATTGCTACATCTGTTCAAAATCTATCCCGCTTAGCACAGTGGTAGTGCTACACATCACACAAGGGCTGTGCGATGGTCACTCCTACCGATACTGTCATGGACAGATTGGTGAGGAGGGTGTCAAGTATGTTTTTCCCTCTTGCTGGTTCCCTCACCACCTGGAGACCCAGTCCAGCAGCTATGTAATTTAGGGTCTGGACACTCAGGTCTGTGGTGGTGCTACTGAGCCTAGTCTGTGAGAAGCTACAACACAGGACTATTTGCGTGACTAGTCTGTGAGACAGCTCTCCCAGTTTTGGCACTAGCCCGGAGACGTTAGTTAGGAGGATTTAGCAGGGTCGACAGAGCTGAGTTTGCTGTTGTCGTTTCCATGCCTAGATCGATGTTGGTTGATTCCTCCAATTTCATTCCTTTTAGACTTTTTAGTGGTTTGATACTGCTAGGTCACTTCAACCACAATGCTGTAGATCTGGAGTCACATGCAGGTCAGACCAGGTAAGGACAGCAGATTTCTTTATCTACAGGACATTAGATTTTTTTTTAACGACAATCGACAATGGTTTCATGGTCATTAGACTTCAGGGTTTTATCGAATTCAAATTTCACCATCTGCTATCGTGGGATTTGAATCCAGGTCCCCAGTGCATTACCCTGGGTCTCTGGATTACTAACGATCCCTGCTGGAAAGTGTACATCGATGGACTATACAAGGACAGGTTTGGGCCTAACCACGATGCACTTCAGTTAAATGATCCCCCAACACACACTGTTTAGATTAATTTGTGAAGCATGGACTGGAGAGTTAACAGTCTCTATGAACCTACACCGAGCAACAGTGTTTTCAAAGTTTCATGAAGCACAAGGCAAAAAGAAAATTGGCAAAATGTTTGCATTTAACCTCTTGATTCTTGAACTCTTGTTTAACCTTTCAAAAAAAATCTGGTCAACTTACTTTGAGAAACAAATCGATTAATTTCACATGAACTGTCAGGTTTTCCATTTTATCATAGCAGTACTGTATATTAACACAGCTCATAACTGAAGTACAATTACCATGTGTACAGCATACTGCTTGGCTTCAGAAATGAGCTTAGTCCTCATGTCTGCTCTAATAAGTGTGGGACTTATATGCTGAGTTTTTTTCCTGTGAATGTACCACAGCAACTGGCCAGCCCATGATTCTTTAGGCACTTTTGCATTGATTTTTGTCCCTACTATAACTGTAGCCATAAACCACAGAATAAAACATGTTCTGATAATAACTGATGGGACTCTAGTGAGATGTGTGATATATAACTGGAGCACAGCAAAGAACAACATGAATTAGTGAAAAAAAATCAACTTTGATACTGATCCAACTGGAGAAGAAAACATCAGTTGTCAAGACTTGTCCACATAAAGAAACAGGAATATAAGTGACAGCAAATGTTACCAAAGCGCACATTCTCAACAAGTCCAAACCATATTGTTGTGCTTCCAAGCTACATCTGCTGCTCTGTGATTAAAAGAATTGTTCTATACGTTTTCAAAATACAACCTTCTTCACCTCCCAAAGGTACTGGCTCTCATGAGGGCAGTGTTGCCCAGATACCAACTCTCACCACAGTATGGTTGCGCAGGCAGCAGCAGCCCCCGGCACCTCCTTTTTCAACCGGCCTTTCTTCACACTTGAGCTGATGTAGTGAGAATCAGCAGGTTGTTTTACCATGGAGGGGCCAAAACCCAATCATGGTTTCACCCAATATCCAGGCGCAACCATTTTCCAGCAGAAGTCAAGACTGGATAGTGATGTGGTGCAAAAACGCTGACTTATCTATCTATTCCTTAACCGGGTTGGGGGGTCTCAACTGCAGTACCTCACCCTCGATCAGACTTGGAATAGAACATGGGGCTTTTTGACATCTTTGACTCTGTACAACCCTGGAAAACTTCATGAGATTTCTCAACTTTTCATAATTATACCTTGACAAAGCTGTTGACAGCCATGATAGCCATGTCAGGCTGATTCTTGGCGTAGTTCATGAGGTAGAGATAAACCAGCTTCTTCAGCTCCAGGTTGTCAGTCTGCATACAGTTCACCACATCTGGAAAGAGTGAACTACACAAAACACAATAGAAGGCAAATCAGTTTATCTTGATAAAAATAGAATGGCTTCTTCCTGCATTAAACAGTCTTAAATAGTTAAGGTATCCAGCATCCTGTCTGGCTGGAACGTCTTTACACCACTTCTATGTGAAGCTGTGTGGCAATGCAAACAGCCTTCACCACTGCTAGACTATGTGTTGAATATGACCTCTGCCAATCAAATGTGTCAGACCTGGTTATGCTAATCTATGTGGATGTATGTGCTTTCCATCTGTGCTCCAGTGGTGTTAATGAGGCCACACTATAAAATACGGTTTAATGAACCATACATTGTTGTTTTGATACTTGATATAATCAAGTCTGATTGTGAGTCAGCATCTTTCAAACCCACAACCACTACCATCTAGAAGGATAATGGCAGCAGATACATGAGAACACAACCACCTGGAAGTTCCCAGCTAAGCCACACACCACCTCGACTTGGAAATATATCACCATTGCTTCACTGTCACTGGGTCAAAATCCTGGAACTCCCTCCCTAAAAGCACTGTTGGTGTATCTACGCCACATTCTGTAGCGGTCCAAGAAGGCAGCTCACCACCACCTTCAAGGGAAATTAGGGATGAGCAAAAAATGCTGGCCTAGCCAGCGAAGCCGACATCCCTTTAATAAATAAAATAATAAAATCACCTTCAAAGAACTTGTTTGAGCTTTAAAAGGGGAAATATCCTTGGAACCCAGAATCTTTCAGTTTCTGCTTCAATCAGTCTCTGTTCATCCTCATTATTATACGTATGGAAAGTGAATCATGGACCATAAGCTTCTATTGTACAGAAAAATATTTTTTATAGCATCTAAGCATTTGCCTGAAGGTGATAAACAAATAACAATCACTTTTAAAACATTCAAAATGGACCCAGATCTTCCAATCTCCAGGTGATCACACCTACAGGTACCCTGAAGAAGTGCTACTTGAACCCTCAGAGATCCCAATACAAGGACTCCGTGGGCATTGCCCAGGAAGTTTTAACTTCTGTTGGGCAATTACCCTGCATCTGGAAGCCTCTGAAACTCTGAGTTAGAGTGGGAGACTTCGGATGGTTCCTTCTCATTTAGCAGAATAGTTACTCAGGAAATGTTAGAAGGATTAAAACCAGTGCTAACCATACTACTGACCCCTCGACTACAACTCCCAACCCCCATGCACGCCCCCCCACCCCAACTGATCCCCAACTATCCCCAACCCCCTACCCTACCCCCATCCACCTCCCACTACCAGCCCCTCCCACCCCACCTACTGACTATCTACCCTACACACTTACCTTCTCTCTCAGCCTCTCAAAGTGACTTTGGGACATTTAACCTTAGCGGTACATGGCAGCTAGTGCCATGAAAAGGGTTAGTAGCTTGGTTTCCCCCGGTGCTCCTACACTAAAGGAAGGATTCCAGGAACAGCTGCGCTCCACATTTCTCAGGGAGCCCAGCTCAGTCATCCAGGTGAGAAATGTGGAGCTCCAGAGCACATGGGAGTTAAAGGGGAGGGGCGTTCCAATCTGATGGTGATTGCCACTCCTCAGAAAATTCAGCCCATAATATATGTCCTCTATTACTGATTGCATGTGCTTATAGGTTAGGAATTACATGTCCTTGTGCACTATTACTCACCGGATACACATATCCCAAATTGTATGCATTACTGATTGCTTGTAAAATATATTATTTATTGCATACAATTACCAATTGCACGTTACGTTTTACTGATTGCATCCCATATTACTCATTATATGCTGCATTTATTACTGACAGTTTGCTTTTTGCTCTGCTGAATATTATTTTTACATACAAATTTGAGTAGATTAACTTGTACAAATGGTCTGACTTTGGAAATATTTTGCACCTTCTGAACTGAAAACAGAGGAGCCTTACTACACATTTTCCAATAAACTATTTACTATTGTCATGATTAGTTCTTAGACAGGCTTTGCTTATTTCATATGGCAGAGTAAAATTCAGTTTTCAGCTCATATGAGCCAGATTTTGTCTAAGAAAAGTAAGACCATTAGACATAGGAGCATAAGTACGCCACTCGACCCATCCAGTCTGCTCTGCCATTCAATGAGATCATGGCTGATCTGACAATCCTCAATTCCACTTTCTTGTCTTTGCCCCATAGCCCTCAATTCCCTTGCTGATTAAAAATGTCTATCTCAGCCTTGAATATACTTAACGACCCAGCCTCTACAGCCCTCTGTGGTAAAGAATTCCACAGGTTCACTACCCAGAGAAGAAATTCCTCCTCATCTCTGTCTTAAATGGGCGACCCCTTACTCAGATTATGCCCTCTGGTCCTAGACTCTCCCACAAGGGGAAACAACCTCTCAGCATCTACCCTGTCAAGCCCCCTAGGAATCTTATATGTTTCAATAAGGTCACCTCTCATTCTTCCAAACTCCAATGAGTACAGGCCCAACCTACTCAGCCTCTCCTCATAAGAAAATCTCTCCATACCCGGGATCAACCTAGTGAACCTTCTCTGGACTGCCTCCAATGCCAGTATATCTTTCCTTAGATATGGGGCCAAAACTTGTTCACAGTTTTCTAGGTGTGGTCTAACTATTGCCTAGTATAGTTTTAACAAGACTTCCCTATGTTTACACTCCATTCCCTTTGAAATAAAGGCAAACATTCCATTTGCCTTCCCTATTACCTGAACTTGTACACTGACTGTTTGTGATTCATGCACTAGGACCCCCAAATCTCTGTGCTGTAGCTTTCTGCAGTCTTTCTCCATTTAAATAATATAATAAAGTATTAATCCATTTTCAGAATAGAGGTGTTGGAAAAAGCCTGAATCATGACAACCTGCATGCTAAAGCTCATTTATGAAAAAAAAGAGAAAAAAAGTGCTAGATTCTTGCCCTGTATTTCACACTGACAGGTGGCTCAATGAATCTGTCCCTTGATGTGCAGAGAATGGCATTATGCCAATTTGTACCAGCATTTTTCTGCTTAATAAATTCTTACTCTCAGCAAGGTCAGCAGGATGAAGCATCAAAAGGTGAAAAAAATTGTCAGAAGAGAATCATTTTGGACTTCTTCACACATCTGCTAGGAAATGGCTGCATCAATATTTGTCTAACTCTGGCAGGGTCTCCACTGGGAGTGAATAAAAAGAAAGGGAGTTAAATACATTGGGAAATGAGCCCTCAAATTCCCAGTCATTTCAATCAACAGAACATTGTCCTGCTAACAGGTTTTCTCTCTGCCACTTCTTAAGCTTCTATAACTGCATCATTAAGGGAAGGCGATTGCGCAGTGATATTGTTGCTGGACTAGTAATCCAAAGAGCTCTGGGGAACCGGGTTCGAATCCTGCCACAGCAGATGGTGGAAGTAATGGAAGGGGTCATCAACAGTGGTACACTTGCTTATCAATGAGTTTGGATTCTGCCAGGACCACTCAGCTCCTGACCTCATTATAGCCTTAGTTCAAACATGGACTAAACAGTTGAATTCCCGAGGCAAAGTGAGAGTGGCTGCCCTTGACATCAAGGCCTCAAGACCTCATTTGGCCAAGCGTGGCATCAAGGAGCCCCAGAAAAACTGGAGTCAATAGGAATCAGGGGGAAAATTCTCTGCTGATTGGAGTCATACCTAGCACAAAGGAAGATGGTTGTGGTTACTGGAGGTCAGTCATCTCAGCTCCTGGACATCACTGTAGGAGTTCCTCTGGGTAGTGTCCTCAGCCCAACCAGCTTCAGTTGCTTCATCAATGACCTTCCTTCCATCATAAGGTCAGAAATGGGGATGTTCACTGGTGATTGCACAACGTTCAGCACTATTCGCGACTCCTCAGATACTGAAACAGTCCATACCTAATTGCAACAAGACCTGGACAATATCCAGTCTCGGGCTGACAAGTGGCAAGTAACATTTGCACCACATAAGTGCCAGGCAATGACCATCTCCAACACGAGAGAATCTAACCATTGCCCCTTGACGTTCAATGGCATTACCATCACTGAATCCCCCACTTTCAACATCCTCGGAGGTTACCATTGACCAGAAACTGAACTGGATTAGCCATATAAATACAGTGACTACAACAGCAGGTTGTACAAGGAATCCTGCAATGTGTAACTCACCTCCTGACTCCCCAAAGCTTGTCCACCATCTACAAGGCACAGGCCAGGAGTGTGATGGAATACTCCCCACTTGCCTGGATGCATGTAGCTCCCACAACACTCAAGAAGCTTGACATCATCCAGGACAAAGCAGCCAGCTTGGTTGGCACCACATCCACAAACATCCATGCCCTCCACCACCGACGCACAGTAGCAGCAGTGTGTACCATCTACAAGATGCACTGCAGGAACTCACCAAGGCTCCTTCGACAGCACCTTCCAAACCCATGACCACTACCATCTAGAAGGACAAGGGCTGCAGAACACCACCACCTGGAAGTTCCCCTCCAACTCACTCACCATCCTGACTTGGAAATATACCGTCATTCCTTCACTGTCACTGGGTCAAAATCCTGGAACTCCCCTCCCAACTGCACTGTGGAACAGCACCTACACCACATGGACTGCAGCAGTTCAAGAAGGCAGCTCACCACCACCTTCTCAAGGGTAAACAGGGATGGACAATAAATGCTGGCCCAGCCAGCAAAGCCCACATCCTGTGAATGAAAAAAAAATTCCAACCATTTCTATTAGATTGTCATCCTCATCTCTCCTGTGTATCCCAAGAAACATCTGGAAATCTAAGGTTTTAGATTTTGGAAATCTAAGATTCCAGCCTCAATGACCACATTACATGTCAACGCCGATAAGGACCAGCCCTGAAGGAAAAGGAGGCCTGCCTGGTACCTTTATCGCTTTTTCCCCTCTGAATCAGAAGGTTGTGGCTGCGAGCACCACTATGAACTAGAGCATATAATCTAAGCACTTATTGTTGGAGTTGCTATTCAAAAGACGCCATTCTAAACTGAGGCTCCATCCACTTGAACAAGTGAATACAACAGATGCTATGGCACTTTCCAAAGAGCTGGTCATACTCTTGTTCGGCAATCTCAAACTAGCCTTTCACGAGCACTAGCCCATAAAATAAAATGACACCTACTTACTAATACTAACAACCATTAAATCAACAATTTCACTCAGACAGGACACACATTCACCGGTGTGGAACATATTTCATACGGTTTAGCACAGGCAATCCATCAAGATTAGGCTTGAGACATATCCATGTAACAGAATGGAAAGTGTAAAGGAAATTTCATTTTCTTTTCCTCAAACATCACTGTGGGATACTGAAGCAGGCCTGTGTGTGTATGTGGGGGCTGTGTGTGTGTGTGTGTGTGTGTGTGTGTGTGTGTGTGTGTGTGTGTGTGTGTGTGTGTGTGTGTGTGTGTGTGTCTAATTTAATTAAACTGAAGACAGTCAGATTGCAAGGTTTAAATCATCAAAGGGGCTACGTGTAAAAGCAGGCATTTTGAAATGGAAATGGACGAGACAACATTTGAATTCATAGATAAGTTTAGAGTTTATTTGAATTTCATAAGGGAATTAGAGGGTGATAAAGAAAATATTTGCATCTTGCAGGAGTTCAAAGGTAAACAAGTAGTGGGGGAATCATATTAATTGACCCAAAAGCAAAGACAAGATGGAAACATGAAAGATCTGATATTTGGAAGAGTTGGAGTTTCAAAGAAAGTTTAAAATAATGGGTTTTAAAGGTCAAAAGAAAGAAAATATATTTAAGAAAAGAATGACACTTTGAAGAATGTACGGTGAAGTATCAGCTTCTAACTACCCAGGGAAGTGCTCTCTTGTTCCAGCAAACAAGATTTTGTTTTAGCCTTGGTTTTCCATTGCCGAGTGGAGCATTTGGGGGGTTGGGGGGGGGAAGCCTTATGAAATACCTCCTTTATGGCAACAGTGGGTGCCTTGTGGTAACATTACTTGATGTTTTATAGATTAAGAATCTATTTGGACTGTTACCTGAAAAGGCTGTTTATTTTAGGAGTCTGGCTAAATAGAAATCTCTTGGGAAACACTATAAGGCTACATTTAATTGTAACTGTAATCTTGTGTGTTTAAATTTTCTTTTGTTAATAAATGTTTTCATTTACTATTGAAAATCTCCAAATGTTGTAGTGGACTCTTTACTTCTGGCTTCAGTGCACATACCTTCCCGTAATAAAAATACAAACTGCGAATCGTTGTGATAGCTTGGCTAAGTTTCCCTTTGGGATTTGGTCAGCCAGGCAATTACTGCCTGCCATATCATAACAAGGAGCATTATCCTAAATCTCACAAGCTCCCTACCCCAACAGTCCTTAACATTGGTGTGCACAAAACAATTCCTACAAATTAAAAACAATATGTAATTAAAGCATTGGAAAAATAAAAAAAGAAATTGAACATGAGAGAGAATAGATAATGAACCAAACTTTGGAAACAGGGCCAGTTCAGAGTAATTCACTTGTCCAAATTTTGACCCAATTTGTATTAAATCAATCTATTTACAAAAAATAACAGCACACTGATCAATCCCAATAGATAGCCTTGTGATCAGTACATGTCTGACCAATCCCAGTTAAGCAGCCTTATGGCATTGTCATCTATCTGTCACATCAAGGTGAAAAGAGGTTGGAAAACAGAGAGCTAGTTTGTGTGCCATCTCCAATTGAGGGAGCAGGCAGATAACCTGCTTGTGGATATCCTGCATTTGAAGCAGGCACCTAATGGTGCTAGGTCTTATGGCACAGAAAGTAGCATCCCTGCTCTAAGCCAGAAGCTCCAGGTTCAAGTCCCACTCCAGGAATCAGTGGTCAAACAGGTTGAGTATCAACCTGCAAATCCTGCTGACACACACCAGTGGCAGGTAATAAGAGTGGGAGAGATTTCTGATCAGTTATGTGATGGAAAGAAATTTGGAACCTCTACCATCATTATCCGTAGCTCCAGGCTACCACATGTAAAAGTGCAAGTTGCCACAGCAACTTGAACTTCCTGAGTGAACTGTAACACACCCACTACCTAATGGTGTGCCAAGATGACCAAGGATACTGATCTCCTGACTTTTCCTCTAATGGTGGCAAGCACTTATCCTCATCCCATTGAGCTGCAGGGGCTCATTGCCAGAGGCATTGAGGAATTCAAGAGGGCATTGGATAATTATTTAAATAGAAATAATGAGCAGGGCTACAGGGAAAAGGCAGGAGATTGGCACTAAGTTAAAATGCTCAGAGCTGGTGCAGACACGATGGCCCGAAAGGCCTCCTTCAACACCATAACAATCCGGTGATTCAGAGTCAAAGGCTCAAACCCGCGGGGTACCACATTTCAGCATTTGATACCATCTCTCTAGTGCTTCCCTCGAATGCATTCAACTTCTTTGCTTGCTTGAATGTCTATCTTGACACGTATTCTAAAGGCTAAATTTCATCACGATTGTAACATGTCAGCTAAAAACAATACCTGGCTCCAGACATTGCATATGCAATTAACTCTTCATTAGCAACTGGAATCAGTCCAATAATGTTTTCCTACCAAGAGCTGCTTACCATGGTTGATAAGCAATAACCTGACAACCCATAATGCTAATGATTTCAATATAATTGCAAATGTTCTGCATGCTGCAACTGCTGTGCAGCTTCACATTACCTGACAGGAAGCAAGCACTTCACTGATGCAGTCTATAATTCCACATTACACTGGCAGGGCACACTTATTCCAACCTGCAATGTGAACAAGGTCACAGGCATCCAAAAAATTCCTAGTCATGTGATCCAAAACCAGAAAGCAAATTCTCTCTCTACAGTACAGGAAAACTAGAAAAACTACTTTCTTTGTTAAACGTATATTGTTTGGTTAGCTTTTCCACTCAAGGTAACAAATTTAAATTCAGTAATAAGTCTGGAAACAAAAAGCTGGCATCAACAAAGGTGACCACAAAGCTGTTAGACTGCTAAAACCCAACTAGTTCTTTCGGGAAAGAAACTTGCTGTTACAGCACAATTTGGTCTTTACACATGACTCCCATCCCACGGCAAGGTGGCTGACTCTTAACTGTCCCGTGACGGAAAAAAAGTGGCCCACAGGGCAACAAGAGGATGGGCAATAAATGCTAGCAATACCCACATCCCTACAATGAACACTCAAAGTACTTCCACGCTGAGATAAGGAACATTGTTATTTTCACATCAAATATTAGCACAGATCGTTCCCAGTTCCTTCTAACCTGCTCAGCAATGTTGTTCAACTTTCAACCCATATCACCTTAACACCATAAAAACATTCCCATCTTCCATAATGACCACCCTTGTAGCTAAAGATTTGATATTAATACCATTCAGGAGAGTTGTAGATTTTCACCCACTTAAGGTTGAAGTTGCCCCACCCTTTCCATCTTGGTTCCTTACAGCCAAGACACTCTTGATAATCTGAAGTAGATTGAATAGAATACAAAGCACAGAAGCAGGTGTATCGGTGTATGCTGGTGTTCATCCTCCAGTCAAGCCTCTTCCCATCCTCTCTCATCTAACTTGTAACTCTTTCGAGTACAAACACGTTTCCATCTGTTTCAGATGAAGTTACATTGTTTCATGGTTTGCCATTGTGAGATTTGAACTCTTGATCTTGGGGTTACAAGCCCAGTACCATAACCACTTGGCTATTTAGGCCAAGCCCTCATCTAACTTGTACTTCAACCCCAATTTGGGAGGGTAACATATACCTCACTCCCCTTTCTAATCAATATCAGCTTGAATTGAAGGACATTGGTGAAGCAAAGAACCTCAGCCTGCTACAGATTTCTAACACTGCTAATACTCTACTGAACTTTGTAGGGGAGGAGATTACATTCCTACATTCCTTGCAAAGTTGTGAACGGGTATTAAGAAAAGCAGACAGCAACACCCTTCCTCCCCTATAATCACAGTCATGGATAAATAATGGACTTAAACAGTATTAAGTGCATTTCAACATTTACATGGTGAGCTCACAGCTCATATTCAATCACCCATTTTGCAATATAAAACTCTGTAAATAAAAAAGAATAGACACATGAAATTGAAATACAGGCAGAATCAGGTTGGATGAACAATGCATCAGCAAGCTATTCTTTCATTTCTAGGAGTTAAGCTCAAATCCAACTAGGGCTGTCTGCTAGCAATACATCTCCTACATGAAACAAGCTTGATTGCAATGTTCAGCAACTTATCAGCATGAATCCACAGCACAGAATCAAAGTGACACTGAATCAGCAATCAGATTCAGAAAGGTCACATGGACATTTGGGTATGACAAATGGGAGCATTCTTGAATGGTTACAGCAGACTGAAGGCACCTTGCTCCATGTGACCTGGAAGCACCAATGGCCAAATTGGGAAAACTGTCTCAATCCCCATACCTGACCATGACAATTTCCACCCACTCCATCCTCACGCCTCCCTCAAGAAATTACACCAGGAAATTCAACAGGTACCAAGATATATTATAGAGAGAAAACAGAATGCCGAAGATAGAGCTATTCCATCCCATGTTGATGAGCCACCATTGTGAATTAAGAATTCAATAGCCTGGGCTGTTAGTGAGCAGATATATTTACTTGGCCCATGGCAGATTCACTTTGTGTACAAACAATTCGCTGTTCAGCTCAGATAGGAACAAATGATTGACTTAACAAAATCGGTCGTTAGTGTTCAAACAGACAAGTGATCCATTTGGCTTTAAGAAGTCGACTCCATTTTCTATAGGTTCAAGATATGGGATGCCTTCTTGCACCATTCAGTAAAATAAAAAATACAGGAGCATGGGCTTATATACAGATGTCCAACCTTCTCTACCTCCAGTTACCTAAATTAGGGCTAAAAGGTCACAGGACCACAGTGAAAAGGAAAAATTGATACTTAAAATAATACATTCTAAAGGCACAAATTGAGGTGGTTTTCTGAGAGATGATATCAGAAGTACTAATTTTTTGCCCATCTGCACCTTGCAGATTTTGGAATTTAAATAAGACTTCCAAATTCTGTCAGCGCATCACCAAGACAGACCATCAACTCAAACTCTCAGAATTGAAGGCACAGTATATTCCCACCTCTCCTTCAAGTCCCGCCACCATCCTGAGAGCAAAAGCTTCAGAGAAAACGTAGATTAGTATGACTTGGATCTTACGGTTAGCAGTGAAGCAGAGGTGTTCGCTGCTGATCACATGAAAAACTACAACCCTACCCTGATTGTAAGCTGCAGCAGGAGTTCGCTCTAATGGTTAAGTTAGAGAGAGGCTGAGCAGCACAACACATTGCTGATGAAGCCATGTCCCTTCTGGCACCATGAGCCGAAGCCACACCACTTGAGGTCTGTCCTCTCCTCAATGACAGGGGAGTGTGTTTTTTTAAAAATGATTTTTTAATTTGGTGCAATTTAAATTGCTGCTGTCCCCACATCCCAAGGCACCCAAGGCTCCCCCACAACAGCTTTTCCCCTCCATCAAGTGACCTTGCCTACATCAGTGCCACTAACTAGCCAGAGCGGAGAGAAGTCAGGGGAAGGGGAGGGGGGAAGGGGGGATGGAGGAAGAAGAGCAGGGAGGAGGAGCCGAGAGTGTGGGTGGACCGCGAGTGTTTTCACACTCCTACTGTCCTAAAGGGGCAGCTCTCCTGTACAGACTCTACACCTAAAAATATTAATGTAAAAACTGGTGCGAGTGACGGGCAATCAGCCCAAGCTCCCACATGACAAGTCCAAGCGGCACTATCAGCGCGAGTTCCTCTGCAACCCATTCAGATTTAATTGTAAGTGGGCTCCCTGGAGGTTGCAACCCTCAATAGCATTCTCAATGTTCACCGCTATTAGAACCACAAGATCCACTACCATGGTCATCGAGTGAAACCCTTGGAGAGAACACCAGTTACTGCAAATCCACCACAGTCACAGAGGGAAACCCTCAAGAGGTAAATGTTGATTATTATATGCCCTCACCTCACATCCTTGCCAACTGTCATAGCAGCAATGACTTTCTTAACTGCTTCCTTCCTTTTCTCCTTCTTTTCATTATTCAGCTCAGCCTTCAGCTCGAATATCTCTCCTGAAACAATAAAACAGTTGAACAAGATTAGCCAGAATATTGTACCATAGATATAGCTGCAATAGTAATTTTCACTTGCTTCCTTGGCATCTTATTTTTTCTCTTCTAAAGCCAGTGATTCCACAAAGATCAGCAGCCCTCTGGTACCAGGAGACCCATTATTCACAAAGAAATGACAGTAGACTATTCAACCTTGAAGCCTCGCCACCAAGATTGGTCATATCTTCAACCAACCTCAATGCATATACTATCCTGTACTAGTCACTGAACACCAACCAGGAACCCTAACCAATGTTTTTGGCTATTCATAGTCCAATTGAAGTTTAGCCATTACCCTCCAAACCAACATCAACTTCGTCAACACAATCCAATGGGCAAATCTGACAGCTCAACAAAATACCATGTGACACATTTCCTTCAGGCATCAAGAAAGGAAAAATCAATGAGTTTGTGTTTTTCCATCTCATCCAGTAGCGAGACTAAACATATCATTGGTGGATACTCAGCACCAAAAAAGCAAGGGTACAGCATGGCAACATTGAGTATCTGGTTTCATAAACCCCTTAACCTAAAGTATTTAGCAGAATATGCTTTGTTCACTTCTAGCAAACTAAAGCTCAGCATAAAGGTTCCTTGTGCACAGAAAAAATGTCAACTGAAGTAAATATCTTTGTCCATTGAGCACTACAGCCAAATTTCATAATTAGAATTGTGGTAATCACCCATAGGCTGTACTCCCTGCAGGTATCAAATGGGATCTTGATGAATTAGAAGCTAACTTCATCACAGGCTATTGATCTAAACCTCTGTATACTTGTGATTTGGTCAAATTGTCCCTTCCAGCCAATTAATTAAGCATGTAGCTTTCCGCTTCAGTCAGAAACTGCAGCACTGTACCAATCCTTATAAACAGCACACATCCACCATTATAACATTATAGACTCGTACTCTTCCCTCTGCCATGTTTCTTCTTTCTCCTCCCCCACCAATCCTGCGCTGAGCTGTGGAAGTAGCCAGGGAAGGTGCTTGAAAACCCATTTCTATCGGTTTACACTCAGAAGTTCTCTTATGCCTTCCCAACAGTTCGACTGAGTTGGGAATGGGTGGTCTTCAGAGTCACAACCTGTGCCTCAGCTTCCCAAAGTGCATTACATCCACTGGATACTCCATCACTTAAATTAAATATTGTCACGTCAGTAACGTTTGGAGCTTTGCCAAGTTGCAAGCGTGCTTTAAAATAAGCAATCATAAGGGAAGTATAAGACAGGAAACCCACCTTTTTTATTAGTTGTGAAATACTTGGAGTCGGTCATGGTGGCAATATTTTAAGTTTCCTGCAAAAGAAGAGACATTTTAGAACAGGATTTTCCCCAACAATTTTTCTCCGAGACAAGTAGAAGAATTGGTAACTGCATCAACAGTTCAAGCTTGTGTTAATACCAGAGGGCATTTCTGTAATTTTAGCAGCACTGTTGCATAGATTCCAATGGCTTGTAGACAGCTGAGGAACCATTTCTTCAGTCAGGAAAACTGTTTTCATTTGTTTTTTTTTTGAATGCAAGTGCCTGGGGATTTAAGTTTGACATGGAAAAAAATAACAGATCATCTCACTGCTGATTGTGGGACCTTGTTGTTGCATTTGACATTACAAGTGACTACACTTCAAAAGTATTTCATTGACAACAGTCACTTTAGAACATCAAGGTCGGGAAAAGCACCTTATAAATAGAAGTTATTTTCTTTTCGTTACATGGTCATCCAGACCAGAGTAATGAGATAAAGTGTCCTATAAGGATCCCATATGAAATGAAAGGGAACAGCCTCAACCCTGAACCAAAAACATGTCAATTCAACAACAGATAGCTCTAAAATTTTCAATGCTCCTTGGAAAGACCATAAACGTGGCTTTTTGGATTCGGGAACTTTACATGTGCCCTGGTGCAGTGGGCAGCTGAGGGAATCTTTTATTATGAGTTAAGGCAAGTATTCAACAGAACTATTGGGACTTGACCTGGGAGTATTTTGACACAAACACAGAATGCACAGACTAGGGAAAAACTACGTTCCATACCTACACCTTAACAAGTGTAAAATTCACCAAATTCACCAAAAGCAGCAAATTTTTCCCAATATTCTAAAATAGACAGTGAAGAGCTGGTTTTGAGGAAGCGGCAATGAGTCAACATCAAGCCACTGCAGCTGTTAATTAAAACAAAGTTGTAAAAATGTGATATTTCCTTCAGAGGCTGGCTGTGAGAAACCAACAAATAAAGAACACACGTTACATGCACATCAAGGAGCTAATGAAACCAGAATCAAGATTATTGCTTTATTCCTAATAATACTGACCCTGAAGTAGAGTTTAAATTATATTACAGAACTGTTTACCATAATAAATTCTTGGAAAGCATTTAGAGAAATGGCAAAAGTAAAGGATTGAGTTATCAGCATATTGTTATATTCCAGAAAACGGGTGGTGAAGGGTAGAACTGGAGTCTAATCTTTACCTTTATAAGCTTTTATTTAAAAAGATACTCTTTCCAAATATGCACCTCCAAAACCCAGCCACCACAATTTCAGTCTCTTTTAGAGAGGAGAAGTGAATCACCAGTTAATACCCACCTCTTGAATATAATTAATATTACTGCCCTACTTCACCCTCTCTGGCTCCTAGAGGTGTGGTTATTTGTATGCTACTCTCTCTCTCTCTCTCGCTGTCTCCTGAAGCATCCTCTAATATCTTTGGTGCTTTATTGCCTCATCTAGGGAGAGGTCTGCCCCATTCCTTAGCTGGGTCTTAGTCACACTTGATGGATTCTACATTGTCACTGTTACATCAACTCGCTATTTGGTTTCTTCATCTCTCTGTTCTGTTTAAAGTTGGTCTCAGGGTGAGGATGACAATATCAATGCTGATTTATTGTTCATGCCTAGGTGCCCTCAGAATGACAGTGGGTTGCCTTCTTGGATAGCAATGATCATGATAGCGGCACGGTTTGCTGGGTAACTTCAGAGGACATTAAGAGTCAATCTTGGAGCAGAGAGTCCTGAGTGAACCAGTTAGCTTTTAAAACAGAAGAACAGCTTTCATTGTTATTTTTTCCTAGAACAGAAATAATGAGAGGGTGAGACAGTAGATGGAAACATACTGTTTCCTGTGATTGAGAGGCTAAGGGCAATATAAAGAGTAGCAAAGTTAAAGTAGGAAACTTCTTCTTTCCCATTCACAGAGGGTTATGCACCACCAAGTTTAGGGTTTGAAGCAGAGGCCATGAATAGATTCAAAGGGATCCAAGAACAGGACAGGTATATAGGATTAGGATTCATGTTCATATGGAAGATAAATATCAATATGGACTGGTTGAGAAGGACAGTCTGTTGCAATTTCCACACAAGTCATTTTCTGCATTCAGGAGTATACAAAGGGAAGTATTTTCGTTAAAGTTACTTCCTCTTTAAACAGGGTAAAATGTAACAAACTACTAAATCCCAGTGAAGGCTTCAAAAATTTGGGACCAATCTGAGCCTCAGGATCCCAGAGAACGACAACCAGCTATACAGCAGACTAGGGTACCCAGGACTGCCAGATAGAATGCTACAGCCAGGCTGACAGAAACTAACAGGATTAACTGTCAACCTACATTCTGTAAAAAAAAAAGACAGGTGGCAAGAGGGCTTTCCCCTCAATTACAGCAACAAGGGGCTCAGCTTTTGCAATACGCCTCATGAGCTAACACCAGGTTTGTGCAGACTCTACACCGCGATGTCATATACCTTAAGAATACTTTTAGAATGTGAGGAATAGGAGCAGACGACATTTGGACTCTCGAGCCTGCTAAGATCATGGCTGATCGTTTATCACAAGTTCCCACATTATCCTCATATCCCTAAATTCCCTGTATTCAAAAACAAATCAATCGAGCTCTGATGGAGCATTCAAAGCTCTCAGGGTAGAGAATTCCAAACATTCACAACCATACCAAATACAGGCAATACCCTGATTCTGAGATGGTGACGCCCTTAGTTTTAGGCTCCCACAGCCAAGGGGAACATCCTTCTGGCGCTTACCAAGTCCAACCCAGACACAAGCCAATGCTTGAGGTTGAGACAAAGGTTAAACTGTGGAACATCACATACAGCCAACCATCACAATTCATGAAAATCCTTCTGACGGTTCCCTATTATTGTGGCCTCTGAATATCAGAATATGGGAGAAACTGAACAGTGGACAATCAGTGGTACATATACGAGGGAGATGAATCAGTGCTTTCTGTCCAAGTGTGATATTCTATTTATCCCATGTTTTGTTTGTAGTTGTAGAGAGTAATGGAAGATTGGGCGGGAGGAAGAGATATACAGTGATACCTCCATTATAAAAATGAATACACACCCTTATTCATCTTCGGTATTAGCTCAATAACATAGTTTTTGAACACTTTTCCAAATCCATGGTATTAATTTAACATTCACAGGTTAATTTTGCAGGTTAACTATCTGAGGGTGAAGTCTATTGCAGGGGGCCCAGAATTCATGCCATATTTCAGCACAGTAGAAACTTTCTCTCCCCCTCCCAAATATCTGTCAGATAAAAACTACAGTTCTAAGGAGCAACCTTCCACAGCACTGGAAACCAATGCAGCTTCTGATCACAAAAGCTTGCCTCCTGGTATTGATCAAAAGCCACATACTTTACACTCACTTGTGCAGCCCGAAAAAGGGATAACATCACCTAGTGTCACAGCTGCTCATCAGCAACGTACACATTATTATCCTAGCAACAGCTGAAAGCAGTGGTGAAGGCAGAGATTTTAATGAACTGGAAATATCTCCACTTTTAACTCTTTCGAGTACAAACCCGTTTCCATCTGTTTCAGATGAAGTTACATTGTTTCATAGTTTGCCGTTGTAAGATTTGAACTCTTGATCTTGGGGTTACAAACCCAGTACCATAACCACTTTAAGCTGAAGATAAAAAGGAGCAGGGTCAAGCGTTTTCTTAAGATGTTTAATTAAAAATCGCTCAAAAACCAGCAGACAGAACGCATTACACAACTTAAATTAATATCAACAAGATAAGATTGCTTATAAGAATTCTAAGTAAAATTTCTGCCAAATCATTGCATTCTCTAAAAGTACACATAACCCAGGATGGATGATAGCCAAACATTCCTTCACCTTTGTGGTTTAAACAAATTATGGGCCAGTAGGGTGCCGTGCAAAGCATGTCCAGCACTCATGGAACTGTACTCCAGCAAGGTGTCAACATCCTTGGAAGATGGGAAAGAGAGGAATAAAAAAAAATCATGATAAGGAGATAAGGCAATTTAGAAAAAGTAAAATAAAATTTCAGTCCTTAAAAGTGTAGTGTAATTCAGTAATTGGCATATGTCCGAGTGCTCCTTTCTTAGGCCAACATTTATTTTTCCTGCCTTGGAATGATTTTGCTGTCAATGGGGCAACATAAATGCAGGAGATATTTAGCACATTGATACTGCAAAATGTCTGTACCATTCTGAACTCAATTAGTTCTACCAGCAGTGACAGGCCTGCAACCACCAATACTTCAGCTTAAATCCTCATTCGTGGCACAGGTGGAAAGTCTACAATTGTTTTAATAGTTGGACATGATTGTAACATCCCACACTCCCATTATTAAGCTTTTTCTTTGCAAATACACCAGAAGACAAAGTCAGTCTTATAAGTCACTGTGTGCGCTTTTAATGCATTATTGATTGTTCGCCTGAAGGTATCAACTCCCACACACCTCATCCAAGTGGTCATTTGTCCTCCAAGTAACTGTGAGCTATTCAACACTGGGGGCTGTCACAGCCCAGTCCAATTTTATTCTCATGCAATATCCAATTTCCAGTAGCATTTTTCTGCACAGCAATCAGAGGGGGAAACTTGGACTGTTTGTTAGTTTCTCCCTTTCCTAACTCCCAAGGATGACACTAATGTATGCCCCCATCTGAAATAAGTTAAATCATTACAGATCTGGAATCTAACTTGGAATCTTTAGTACTGCATGGCTTCTTATTGCACTCAGAGACTCAACAGATTTCAGCTGTAGATTGTTTTACACTTTTAAGGTGAGACACATTTCAATATTTTTAGGATCAACATTACCATGAAATAATTTTGTAATAATGATGGGAGGCAACTCCATCGCTACTTGTCACCAGAGATTACAGGGCTCACCCATTCCAGAACTACAGTCTACGAATTTTCACAGTCAAACTGTGGGTAGCTCTGGTTGCTGAGCAATTCAAGATCTAAACCTCACACCAACAGCCAACTGGCAGAGCAGCTGTAACACCCAACCACGCATAAAATTCACCAACATGTCCCACACAACCAGTGGGAAGGGGGGGGATGTGGGGTGGGGTGGTGGGGAGTGGGGGGGGAAGTGGGGGGAAGGGGACAGAGTGGGGGGAAGGGGACAGAAGGAAAGAGGGGGGAAAGGGGGGAAGGAAAGAGGGGGGAAGGGGGGGAAGGAAAGAGGGGGGAAGGGGGGGAAGGAAAGAGGGGGGAAGGGGGGGAAGGAAAGAGGGGGGAAGGGGGGGAAGGAAAGAGGGGGGAAGGGGGGAAGGAAAGAGGGGGGAAGGGGGAAGGAAAGAGGGGGAAGGGGGAAGGAAAGAGGGGGAAGGGGGAAGGAAAGAGGGGGGAAGGG